>NC_059128.1:27427198-27729183 GCF_020740605.2 Lemur catta
TTCTCATAGAAACTTGCCTTCAGATAGAATGTTCTGGTCAGAAAACAATGTATCTGGTTCACAGGATTGTTTTTTACCTTCTCACCACAAAATAACCAGCTGACATTTCTGTTTTTATACATCAGTTCCTTATGCATCAGGAAAGTGTGTGTCAGTCTCCTAGGCACCCATTCACCGCTGGCTATGCAAATCTGCGCTTTGAACCTAACATAGCTGAGATCTAGACCTCAGGAAATGGTTACCCTTCTGAGATATAGTGACTACGTGGGGTCCTGTCCACAGGGACCAGCTTAACTGCTTGCTTCCTCAAAGAGCAAAGTGGGATGATTGGGAAAATTAAAGGCAATGTGTGCAAAGTGCTTATCAGAAGATGGAACATAGTAGGTGTTCAATAAAAGATACAAGCCACACAATGGTAGAAGGATTTGGCCCTCATTCCCTCTGGGCAGTGAACATACTCTCAAGCATAGCACAACATGCCTCCCCATGCCCTCTCAGGGCTCCCTTAACCAGCCTTGAGTGCAGCCGCCACCCCTGAACTGTGTGGTTGGCATCTCCCTGCACCATGGACACCCAGAAAGAACTCTGGCCAGTCTGCCCTTCATACCATCCCCACAAACAGCCACGGCTTGCCCTCCAAAGAGCCCAGCTGCCTACCTGCCCGTCTGCCGACGTCCATGTCATGAGCAGAGAGGACTGTGCTACAGCCCCACTGCTGAAAACAGCCTGGAGCTTGTGGTCCGTCTGAGCACGCCTGCAGCCCTCTCCCTTCCAGCTAACTCTGAAACCACAGAGGGCAGCATCAGGCTGCCCTCCGCTCACCGTGAACATTGGTGTAGAATCGGCTCTGCCAAGCACACACTAAAAAAATGGTGTCGACTCATAGCAAGTATACCAATAATTAACCCAGATCCTTTGGTGTGGATTTAAATGTGACACTTCATATGCAGAGGCTGCAGAAGTTGCTGATCTCAACTAATTTTTAATACAGTTTCCACATTTATAAATCATTTTTAAGTCCCACAAGCCTTTCATTTCATAAACAATTACCCACCTGAGACATCCCTGCTCTGCGTCCTTACGGAGGTAAATACCCAGGCAGTATCTGACAGAGAATCACAGACCAGGTCAAGTGGAAAATAAAGGTGACCCAGCTCAACCCCCAAGAAATATCCAAGCCTCCCTCCGTCCACCACATTCCTCCTAAGTGGCTGTCCACTTTATGGCTTAGATACCTCCAGTGACAGGGAACTCACTTCTCTACAAAGGCCAAAGAGGCTGGCATTGGAAACAGAGCCCTGGGGACCCTGACGTGTTCCGGTGTGGAGGATTTGGCCATGACGGGTACAGACCTGTTGGAGCCTGCTTCCCCTCTGCCAGTCGCACCTGGTTTGCATCCAGGGCTTTCAGCCGCTCCAGCTACAGCTCATCCAGGAGTTGAGCATCCTCAGAGCTACCTAGGCAGGGTGCGCTCAGTGCCTGGCCACTCCTCACACCGCCTCTGACAACGCCCACTGACAGCGCCTGTGGCCACCCCTGTTCTGCTTGGTGGGACTGTCCTGGGGGAGGCATGAGGTGCACACACTGCCGGCGTCAGTCTGGCCAGGACCTCTGAGTTCAGTCGGTCCCACTTTTTGGCAGCCCCCGCTCCCATCCCAGTACCTGTTCCCTCTGGTCCTCTCATGACTATGTCCCTGTTGATTCTTTCCTCGTCTACTGACCTCCCTTCAGACACTCCCTGTTGCACCCACTGAAACTCCAAGCCCATGGTCAACAAAGTCCCCAGCATTCGCACTCCGCCCGTCCATGTGGACGCTACTTCCACACAGACCTGCCTGGCGGACGCCGCTCATACCACGGCATTCCATGTGACGTAGGGAGGGAGGCAAGATCTTACGTGTGCTCTTTCCTGACCAACAGTCCTCCAGTCTATTAAATAGAAACCCGAGGGAGGGAGGGAGGACAAGACTGAGTCACATGTATATCAGGAAGAGAATGTTCCAAGGAAGAAAGCCGTGCGTGCAAAGGCCCTGAGGCAGGAGCCTCAAGAGCCTACCTGTATCCAGCCATCCTCCTCTTTACACCCCTGTGTGGCATCCCCTACCTTCGTCTCAGTCACACCCTCTCAATCAGGGAAGACTCCAGAACCCGGATCGGAGTCCTCCTCCCTGCCCCCACCCATCCTGCCCCATCTTGAACAAGTTCCGTGTCAGTGTAGAAGACGCCTCCAGAAATGCTGTTCGAGGGTCCTGGACCACCCTGATCCCTGCCAGCAGGTCGCCTCAGTGCTGCCGCCCCACGGCCACAGCCTGGCACTGCTCTCAAGTCACAGATTCTTGCCTGGACTGTGGTAACAGCTGCCTAACTTGTCTCCTCCTCACCCTGTCCTGCTACGGTCCATTCCTCACACAGCCTCCAAAATGACCCTTATAAAAGGCAAGTCAGATCACGTCACTTCCCTGTTAAAAATTCTCTTTTGGCTTGCCACCTCACCAGCCTGAACTCCAGAGAACTTATAACGACCTACCACACCCAACTTGGCCCCTTGCCGCCTATCCAAGTTCATCTCCCACCCCTCTCGTCCTCATGGGGAGAGTTAGGCCCTGACCTCAGGGCCTTTGCACACACCGCTTTCTCCCACTTCATTCCTCCAGGTTCCTGTTTAAAGATCACTTTATCCGAAAGTGTTTCCCTGTGAGTCTGTCATGCTGCCCCAGCTCTGCCTGGCCCCATCTATTGCCTAACTTGGCTTTACGTTTCTTCAAGACACGTTTACCACTGGACTGGTTGCTTGTTTTGTTTGTTGAAGTTGTTTGCTTATTAGCTGATCCTCCTCCCACCAATAGAACGTAAGCCCCAGGAGGGCAGACTCTGTTCTGTTCACTGCTCTGGCACCTAAAACAGTGCCTGGCTCATAACTGATGCTTATTAAATAACTGTTGGTTGAGTAAATAAATAAGCTACAATACACCACACTTACCTCATTCTCTTCCTCCACTAAATCTTCTCTTTGACTTTATGGAAACTGTCAGTTCCTTGACAGTTAAATGAAACCACAGCGATGATGATAATTTAAAATTAATATGGTACTTAGTTCAGTGCCCAACATAAGCGTTTTTCATGCATTATTTATTCTAAGCTATATGGTTGATAACTCTGATTACCACTACTTTACACTTGGGGAACTAACTTCCCAGTCCTGCTGCGACCTGAAGGACATCACTCCACCATTCTCTAGCAGCTTGGGGATCTCCCCGTTCGGGTCCAGTATCCCTGAAAATGCCTCCAATCTTTCTGTAATCAATTTAACAGTTCATGTTCTCTGCTTTTATTTGCCAGATATTTACCTCAGCTGAACTGAAGAGGAAAAAAATAATCAAATATCATGCAGATTGGCTCATGGAGTTTAGGTCTCTGTGACAGTTGTGTCAGCTTGGTGAGGCTCTAGTGCCCGTTATTCCGTCAAACACTGACTAGGTGTTGCGGTGACAGCAGTCTGTGGATGTGGTTAGCAGCTATAACCAGTTGACAGTAAGTAAAGAAGATTAATCTTGATAAGGCAGGTGAGCCTCATCTAAACAATTAGAAGGCCTTAAAAGCAAAACTAGGGTTTCTCTCGGGAAGAAGAAATTCTGCCTCAAGACTGCAGCAACATCTAAATTTACAGCCTGCAGTCTTGCCCTGCAGATTGCAGACTTGCAGCCCCTACAACTTGTAACTGTGTAACTGTGATTTATTTGAAATAAATCTGTGTGTATGTATATAATGTATATATAATGTATGTATAGTGTGTATGTGTGTGTGTATATATATATGATATATGTAGCGTATACACACACAGACACACACACCCTGCTGTTTCTAACCCTGACTGATAAGTCTTCAATCTTAGTTGGGTCCTTGATATCTCTTAATAGTCCTTTTTGTTGTTCCTGGTCAACTACAGCTCATTCCTCAAACCCTCAGCTAGTTCTTCAAGTTCCCCACTCTGCCCTCCTCTGTTTTAGCAGGTGACTTTGTTTTCAGTTCCACAAAGACGATCGAGGCTTTTAGGTCTCGAGTCCTTCAGATTCCAGCCTCACACACATGACCGTCTCGCTGCCTGCAACCATCCTTGCCTTATTCTCTTGGCACTGATCATAAGGCCCAGAAGGGACACCCATAGGGACCACTCGGCATTCCCTCTCTCCCCACCATAGAAGATGCGGAATCCAAGCAGAACTGAAATGGACATTAGTTGTCTTGCCCAGCCCAGCCCATCAGCATCCCTTCCTTTGGAAGAATCATTCTCTTTTCATCTGGTTCTGTTAAGGCTGCAAACCTGATGCCCCAGTCCCAGGACCATCAGAGGGCAGGCAGCTCAACTGGAGTCACTGGCTGAGTCACCCGTCATATACTACAGCCCCTGAAAAAGTCATTCGCCCATGGGATTGATACAGGATGTCAATGAGGCCAACAGCGCCATTCCCCAGGAGGGTTTTGCCTCGATGGTGGAGGGGCAAGTCTTATTATTCCTCATGCTGCACTTTGAACCGTCAGGATACGACTCCAGATCTGCCAACGGCCATGCAAACCACATTACGAAGAGCATGAGGTCAACAAACAGGCAAAAGTAGAGAGGAAGAGAGAAGTCTGATCACATTGTTTGAGTCCCAGAATCTCCGAAAGGAGCTTTTGTCCCCAGACTTCCCAGCTCAGTGAGCGAGTACATTTATGCTTCTTAAGTTAATTTGATCTGTCCATCTGTCACTTGCATACCCAAGTCCTAACTATTATAGGAACAAATTTCCCAGAAATGTGGAACGAAGACCCTAAGTGACTCTGCCAGTCATCTGGGGAGAGCGAAGACCAGAATCAACACTCGACATGCTACATATTTAACAATCTGGTAAAAAAGCACTGCTGAAGCTGTGGTCCCTACAAGTAGAAACCGAGGGCAACTCCATAGGAGGCACTGGCCCGCAGTGGACAGCCCCAGCCTGGGGATACCAGATGGACAGCAGGCATCCAGTGACCACCAGGGACATGATTTTCCCTACTGGGGGAGCATGGGGACAGGGGCTGGTACATGAGAGCCTTTGAGTATATGGGGGTGGGGAGGAGCTGTCAGGAAAGTGACTACTTAGAAATCAGCATGAGAGTATATGAATATTTTAACTCAAAATTGCCCATAGATCATACAATTTTTAGGAGGGCTTATTTTACTATAGTTTTTCAAGGTATTACTGTTGAGAAATATTGGGTTAAGACTATGTAGAAACTCCTTGCGTTATGGTCCACATTTGAGTCTACAACGACCTCACATGGAAGGGGAGATAAACAAGGAGCAACTGTAGGAGAACTAGAAATGGTAGGAAAACACCTTATTTTCCATCTTAAGTTAATGGCACCAACAACCATCAAGTTCTTCTAACTAGAATCTTCAAAGTCTGTCTTGCCTTTGTACTCTCCCCACTCCACCTCTGTGCTCAGTCCCTAACCCTGTCTGTTCTATTCCAGTGCGTCTCTGCACTCAGTCCTTGCACTGCCATTGCCACCTTCTCTGCCCCCATCCAAGTCCATCTCCCCCCCCTCAGATTGCTGCAGCAGCTTCCCAGTCCATCTCCCTGCCTCTGCCTCGCCTTGCTCAATTTCCACTGAACCACCAGAATTATCTTTCCCAAGTACAAAGCTGATGTCATTCCTCTGAATAAAATCCTCCAATGGCTCCCTAACAAGAAGATAAAGAACAGATGTATTAACATGGCTACCTACTTTTGTATTTTTAGATTCATTTTTATAGTTACCTGATGTGCTGTTTCCTCCTGGTTCCCCTGGGGGAATCCTACTTATCCACCAAGATTCAGCCCAAATGTCCCCTCCACTGTTGAGATGTCCTAGCGCCCTCATACAAAGTAGGTGCCCTCTCTAATCCCAGGACACTTCCGTCTTTATAATTATTGGCATATGACCTGCTTTTTTCTTTTCTCCCCAGTGAAATATTATAGCTGGTACACAGTAGGTGTTGATGTTTGTTGAATGACTGGCATTGAGAAGGGGCTCCAAAGCCTTTAAGATCACTGTCACCCCAAACACCGGGAGTTTGGGATGCACTTTCACTCACTGTTTTCTTCATTTTAATGTTGTATGCTGGGAGATTTTTCTAAATTTAGATGTCTCCAGATTAAGATAAATCTCCCAGTATATAGTATTAAAATGAAAAGAATAAATGAAGGTGTTCACCAAACCCCCTATTATGAAAATAAAGTGAGAAATAAGATTCACTATATGTATGTAACTTTTTCTTTATGTCGATTTGATTCAATGCATGCATTCCAATATTAAGGCACATACATCTTCCTATTTTAAATCACTTTACAATCACTAATGCAAGAATCAATTCCTTTGAAAGGAATTCCAAGGATATCTAGTGGGGAGAAGTAGATGGAGGTTGTGTATATATCTGGTTGGTCTGATTTATCTGGTGTTCTCAGCACAGTGCTTCTCAAATTTTAAAGTGTATAGGAATCCCCTGGGGAGCCTGTTAAAATGAAGATTCTGATCCAGGAGGTGTGGGGTGGGGTTCATGGACTGATGGTTCTATTCATCTAACAAGCTCCTGGGTGATGCTGATGCCACTGGTCCATGGACCCCACTTTGAGTATCAGGCTCTACAGGGCTTATCCATGATAAAATTAGCTGCTCTGGGTCCCCCAAACATGATACCAAGCCACAGCTAATGGGATAGTTTTTCTTTTCTTCAAGAGACCCATCTATACAGACACATCCAGTTATGTGCCATGGTTTAGCTAGTTAGAAGAAATCATATTCTTAGTCTGGTAGACTTAGATATGTTATCTAGATTCTCAAACTTTAATGTCTGATAAAATATTCTAAATAAGAACATACCAATTAAAATGCTCCCTTCTTAAAAAATACTGCTTTTGAAGGCCAAATTAGAACTTGCTTTAGGAACTGCTAAATGTCTAATTAAAAATGATTTTAGTGGTTTTTTTCCTTTGAAATTTCAGAGGCTGAGGTTGATTACTTTCGAGAGGGGGTGGGTGGGCATGAGCTATAGATTTGAAGTTTTATTTATTCTTAGTCTTCCAGAACAAAGTGAAAAGTGAAAATTACATCTAAACACCCTTAACTCTGAGGAATTCGCTTTTAAGCAAGAAAACTGGACTCTACAAAGCACCTGTTCCTTCAGAGACATGAAGATTAACCATAACAGCAGCAAAAATCCCAAAAGTTAATGGCTATAAGCACAGAAAGATGTTAGAAATCCAATCTATGGAATGAGCCTAAGCATCCATTAATGGGCACTTAAAGTGTGCTCATAAATATTATAGAATACTTGCAGCCAGCAAACATGATAGAACAGATATAAGTTACTGAGATAGATACTTAAGACATATTAAGTGAAGAAGTCAGATTTTATTACATTAAGTACAATATGATCCTATTTGTGAAAAAAGTGTAGAATGCTTGCTAGAGGAACACTCTATTCACATGAGGTATCTTTGGTAGTAGCATTATAGGAGATTTGATTTGATTTTTCTTTTTTCCAAAGTGAATGGTTTTTTAAAAATCTAATTTATAATGGGCCCAGACCAAGCCAACGGCCACTTCACATATCTCTAGACTAACACTGAGATTACAAAAACCATGTGCTAGAGAATGTCACATTCATTTGCAATGACAAAATATAAATATAGACACTAAGCCTGACCAGAAGCCTAATGTCATTAGTAGAAGGTATTATGGCTCTTTTGCTAAAGATGGCACAAGGCCTTGATGAGTGAATAGGGTAAATCTGGGACTTGCTGGCCAACCTAGGTAAACCTTTAACATTCTTGTGCAGAAGAAAATATTTTTGTGGCAATTCTGACATATTTAAAGGTCTGAATCAAGGCTTGAGAACTGCTGAATTCTGCAGTTTTGCTTTCATCTATGTGACCTACACAAACCTTTTCCTCTTGGCTCTGACAGTGTGATAGAAGCAGCCACTTGGATTGTTGACCAGCAGCCTGGGTGGCTTAGGCTCAGGTCAGATGTTTTTAATTTGGCGTTCACAGATCTTGGGTGTATAAATCACCAGAAATTAAATGTAAAACATTATACATTGATGCAGTGCATTTATGGAAATCAGGAGCCATGCTTTTCAACAGATTCCCAAAGTATAAAGTATCCTAGAAAAATTATGAATTACTGGTGCACAACTTTTCAGGAGTAGGAGAAATTAAAAGTACAAAAATTTTTATGTGATCAACCCAAATACACATAACTAAATAAGACTACATAGTACAAGAAAGAAATAAAAACAAAAATCCCAAAGCCTCTAAAGTACCAAGAACCCATTTCTTACTACTTGTTGCAAATTTGAACATTCTCTCCACTTTAATAGCATGTCTCAGCTGTTGAGGGCAAAAATCCCAATAATAAATATAAGTTGAATGGCTTCTCAATACTTGATTACAAAATGCTCTGATGTCTTTGCTGCACCTAATTTGTTTCTCTTCCTCTTTTCTCAGGCGTCTTCTGTGATGGTTCTCAAATTTCTGTGAGCCTGGGATGCTTATTAACCAGGTAGATTTCCCGGGTCCTTGAGTCTAGGACAGAGGTTTAGAGTACAGCCCAGGGGCTTACATTTCTTACAAGCTTCCCAGACGATCCTGATGCAGGTGGTCTTCCCATGCTTGTGGAGTAAGACTCATCTAATGGAACCCTTCTTTCCATTGCAAAGAACCCCTTTGGATTGGTTAAAGCAATCACCTGTCTCCTCTGGGGTAAACCACCTTCCTTCTTGACTCTGGAACAAGACTTACCTGACCTTCTAAGTTGCCCTTGTCTATTACCAGACTAGGTGGTATCACCTTGCCTTAGCTATTCCAAGCAAACTTCCTAGACTTTATCTACATTAATAGTTTTTAAATGGGTCACACCCTTGATCCACAACCTATAAGTGTTCTAAGCAGAGACACCACTTAATACACCAATTTAGAAGTTAAACACAAACAGATTTCTTCACAACCTTATTACTGACAGAAGATATTAAAGTTTTCATTCATTACAGTCATTAGTCCCTATTAGTGGTGACCATCAGAGGTGTGATCAAGACCCAACAAATGAACCTGCTAATTGAACCTCAACACCACATCACAGTTTAGTTTTCAATCATCACAAAAATATCTTTTTGTTGCTTTCTTTCTTTTTTTGTTTTTTTTTTGAGACAGGGTCTCACTCTGTCACCCAGGTTAGGATTTAGTGGTGTCATCATAGTTTGCTGCAACCTCAAACTCCTGGGCTTGAGCGATCCTGAGTAGCTGGGACTATGGGCATGTGCCACCAAGCCCAGTTAATTTTTCTATCTTTATTTGTAGGGATAGGGTCTTGCTACGTTGCTCAGACTGGTCTTGAACTCATGACCTCAAGTGATCCTCCCACCTCAGCCTCCCAAAGCACTGGGATTACAGGCATGAGCCACCTCACCCTGCCCATTACAAGACTCTCTTTAAGAGAGTGATTTACCTGCGAGACAACCTTAAGGCCAGGTTTGTAAGGCTATTCTGTTACTGCCTTCCATAGTAAAAACTGGGGAGAATATTTCAGAGTTTTTATTTTTAGGGCTGATAGGTTTATCATTTATTTTCCAAGCTCATCATGAAGTCTAATGAGAAAATGTCATCAACAAATTTGAACTCTTGTCTTTTTTTTCTTTTTTTTCCTTTTTATTTATTTTTTAATCTTTCTTTTTTTTATTTTCTAATCTTCTCTGTATCGTTCCAATTTTAGTATATGTGCTGCTGAAGCGAGCACCAAATTTGAACTCTTGAAGGGAAAGTCTTCATAGAATTCTGATGGATTTTAATTAGATGCAGTTAAACCTCATTAATTTGGATTCCACAAACATAAAATTTGTTATAATTTGTTCAGAAATTGGACTTTGTGATATTACAAAAGGCCTTTTTAAGTAAATTAATGAGATAAGTAAAACTGCTCAGGAAATATTTAACTTTAATGAGTATAATACTCAGTTTTCTAGAGCTAAAAGGAATCTTGAAGATCATTCCATTGAGGTGATTTGTGCGTGGTCACACTCACAGTAAACATAATTAGCACTTAAGGCTTCTACCTTCCAGTCCAGGCCTCTGTTCATCCTATTGATTATCATTGATAAGATCTCTATTAGTCGGATGTGTATCTTATTGTACTCAATAAGTATTACTAAGTTAACAATAGCCCAGATGTTTTGCAAGGACACTGGTAGCATCAGGGTTACAAAATCAATCTTTTTGTTTTACAAACTTACCCTACATTTTTGTGGTTGGTATAATTCTAGTTATAGCTGTCACAGCATCCTTAAACTGAATTGAAGCTGATCAAAGTTATAACCTAAGTTATAGTGGTGAAGGTTCTGGAATCATGTTGACTCCATGAAGGTAAGAACTAGATTTGTCCCACCCTGTATCTCTTGGATACTCCTGGAGATGGAACAAATGTTACAGCTGAAATTTTACATAAAGAAAATATAACATGGCATCTGTGACAGTTTCAGGGGTTCAGGGAGATGCTAAGAGGTGCAGCAGGGGGAGAAC
This sequence comes from Lemur catta, assembly GCF_020740605.2. Lineage (NCBI taxonomy): Eukaryota > Metazoa > Chordata > Mammalia > Primates > Lemuridae > Lemur > Lemur catta. Next base: position 27,437,779 of record NC_059128.1, read on the forward strand.
CCCAGAAGTCAGTGGGTTGAATTTCCTTTACCTGGAAAATTCCCTGGTCTGGGATCTGGCCTCAGCCTTACGGACTCAATATCTGGTTTGTTATTACTGGCAGAGCAGATCCATGTCTTGGAGGTAAGGGTGGAGGAATCACATTAGCTAAGCTCAGGGACGCTGATTCATGAAATCTTCTATGTACGTTTGTTAACTAAACTGGCAGTCAGACCCCAAGGCTCTTGTCAGTGGATTAGTTCCTGTCACTCTGTTATAAATTACACGGGAAGTCAAGTCTAACCAGCTGGTTGCTCAGTGACTATGAAAGCAGAAAAAGAGTAATTAGCAAGAATTTTAAATGCCATATCCACAACAGAGATGGAGTGGACATGTTACTTGCCTGCTTCACATCTAAATCTCTCTTTCTTTTTCCCATCAGCCTTTTCCCCCATGGAGCTGCAAACAAGCAAATATAATGGGAATGACCCCAGCTCCTAGGGAGGACCCTATTGGCCTAAGCCAATTAGCGCACAGCATTTCCCTGGCCAAACTATCGAATAAAGGGTTGGTATAGGATGTAAATTTGCCCTATCAGTAAAGCCCTGGGATTTTTACTTTTTTGAGGGGAAAATACATGCTTTCTACATCTATGCTACATTTTTGCCTCATTACCTGTTTATGATTGTGTCTGGCTAAAAGTAAGAGTAAACTCAAATAAACAATGATTTAAATAAATTAGTTTTCTTTTTTCCCTCCACTAAGTAATAAAAAGAAGTGATAAAGTAAGTGATTACTGTCATTTGTGTAAGGGCTTAAAAATGTCAGTTCAAGGGTCCTAGCAGTTCTCCTGGCCTTACCCTTGTGATGTAACAGAGAGAATGGTCTGAAAAAGGGTAAAAATGTTTTCTGTCTGTTCAAAACCCCCTCACCCTTTTTGAGAACCAAAACCTGCATCCCTGCCTCAGGCCAGTGGTTGGGAGGGGAAGGGGAGTGTCCTTTGTTCTTTGTGCCACAGGAGAGGCCTCAAAGGAATTGTCCAGGGGGAGGTTAAGAGATTGTTTTAGCCAAAGATGGGATGAATCAGAACCATCAACTACCATCAACTATAATTGAACAGCAATAACCCAGTTATTGCTCAGAGGCAGGAAATTGGTACTTTGAGATGGGAGTCTGCCAACCTTCTCATCTGCTGACATATTAATAAACTTCTCTTTCCTTCTCCTCAGACCACTTGTCCTCATTCTTCTGATGCGGCCTTGGGGACAAGTGCCAAGCTTTCGGTAACAACAAGGGCAAGATGACCTCTATAGTTCCTGAAATTATGATCAAGCCCAGACAGTAAGAAGGATGAAGGTATAAGAAGAAAGAGTAGCACTTAGGATACCGAAACTTTTTAGACAGAATCAGGAGACTTACACTTATGTCTCACTAACTATGTCATATGGCTACCCCTGGATGTTAGGAAGTTTGGGAAATGTAGTATTTTATTGGAGTCATTGCAAAAACAGATGTTCCTGTTAGTTAGGAAGAAAATTAAGGCGGGTAGTGGTTAACATTATGCTAACTTTTACACCTATAAATTGCAAAATCTTGCAATTTGGGGAGGGCATGTAAAAAATTGTAATGTATTTCTTCCAAGGTGTGACTTTATGATTAGTTCTCTGGGACATACTGATCTGGCCTCAGATAGATAAATGGAGCTAATGGGGGGGCGGACATAGGAGTGGGTGATGAGGGATTGTCATCCTCTTAGAAGCTAGGTAAGGTCTTTACCGGGTGTTCAGACAGGTCTGTGTCCTTTAGAGAAGAAGGGACGCTCCCGCTGATAAGGAAGATTTAGGGAGATATTGGAGGTTGGGTGTGTGAGCTATCTGAATCCTCCCAAATGTCTCCACTCCAGTTCTCAGGGTCCCATTCTTTTCCTCCTAATGCCCTAATCTTCACTTAAGGAACCTAGCAAGTCTTTGAATTCAGCCTACATTTTAATTCAGCAAGTCACAAGATCAGAACTTATGTTGATATTCAGCTTCATCAACCCTGTCGCTATAAGAGATGATGTTCTTTTAGGCCAGTTGTAAATTCCTTTGTTTTCTGAGTTGGCACTGAGGTAAGAATCTAAAACCTTGAGCCTGTTTTCTTTTTATTTCTTTATACCTTCTAGCACAATTACACATAGCCAGTATAGCCACATTTCTTAAAAATATCATATGGAAGCAGTCATATAGTTTACCAATGAGTTTATCAAAACATTGCCTTCAGTAGGCACTTTGCTCTAATTAACCACAGACAATGTTTAAGAAGATGTTTTTCACTCTACATGGCTTCAAACCCAGCTGGATCAAATAACTAATTGAGATTCCCATTTCCTTGACAGTCTGTTATATGCAAACATTTCCAGCACCAATTACTACTCTTAGTTTCAAAAACATAATCTACTTTACTCAGGCTAAATAGAAAGTGATTGACAAAGGGTATTAGGTAGCTCACACAATCCCTGGGAGGACTTGTGAACCAGGCTTGAATGGTGCAGATCTGGGAACAACCCAGACAAGAAAAAAACATTCAACCACATCATAGACTGATATAGATGCTCATTGTTTGACGCCAGTCTTGCTTGGTTCCAGATCACAGCCACCACAGAAGAACCATGCTAATGTGGAAATACGTCCTCCACAGCCACTGTGCGTGAATGAGAAAGAATATAGCCTTCATTGCTTGAAAGCACTTTCTAAAAATGAAGACAGCCAACTTTAAGTTACAGCTAATACCAAGGAAGGCTGAGGAAAAATAAAAAGAAATTGGGTTCTTGAAATGTCATTGAGCTGCTAGATAAATCAACCTGAAAACCCATTCTACCTTGGGTTTTCCAATGAGGTAAGTGAATGAATTTTTTATTATTTATGTCAGTTGAATTTGGCTACTTAATGTTTGCAACACAGAGTGCTAATTGATTTAAGAGCTACCTGTACTGCACAGATATACAGATTATGTCTTTGAGCCAAGGTATTCTCTTTTCTACAGAATGCTTGAATGAGCACTAACCTACTTGGGGCTTATCAGGTTTCTATTCTGTTCCATGGGCTGGCTGTTCTCAAACTTTAATTAGCATTGAAACAACTGGGTATGTTCATCTGGAAGAAAACAAACATGGATCCCACTTTACACCATATACAAAAACATTCTAGAAGGAGTCGAGATTTAAATGTAAAATATATAACACTAAAAATATTGAAATGAATATTTGAAGTTGATATAATCTTGGAGATATAACAAGATAGGAAACCTTAAGTCACAAAAGGGAGATAGACATATTTGATTACTTAAAAATATGGCAAAGATACCCAAAACAAAAATAAGGCAAGCAATAGAATGGAAAATATTTACATAACATATGACAAAGTGTTGACAACACTAATATACAAAGTTTCTACAAATTGATGAGAAAAAATAAGTCAGTTAGTAGGAAAAAGGGCAAAGTATATGAACAGGTAAGTGATCAAAGTTAGCATTCAAATGCACGATAAATCAAGAAGATATGCTCAACTTCACTAGTAGTTGGCAACAAAGAAATTATTTTTCCCCCAAACTTCACAAATATTTAAAAAATGAAAACATCCAGTGAAGAGGAAGAACAACCGGTGTGACACACACATTGCTGGTGGGAATATACAGTCAATCTTTATTTGTGGATTCCACACTTAAAAATTTGCCTACTTGCTCAATTTTATTTGTAACCCCCAATCAATACTTGCACGGCATTTTTGCGGTCATTTGTGGTCATTCACAGGTAGTGCAGAGTGGTGAACAATTTGAGTCACCCAGTAGGCACGTTCCCAGTTCAAGTAGCACCAGGTGGCACTGCTTTCTTGTTTCAGCCCTCACAATGTAAACAAATATCCTTTTTGCAGTCAGTTTAGTGCCAGATTTTTTCTGAAATTTTTTTTTCTTTTTGAGGTGATTTTGCTGTTTTAATAGCCCCCAAGTATAGTGCTGAAGTGCTGTCTAGTGTTCCTACGCACAAGAAATCTGTGAGGTGCCTTATGGGGAATATCCATGTGTTAGATAAGCATTGTTCAGGCAGAAGACATATTGGTGGGCAGGAGTTCAATGTTGGTGCATCAACAATATATAGGAAATAATCTGTCTTTAAACAGAAATGCACGTAAAACAAGATTATGTATTCATGGGTTGACAAAAATGTTGTGACCAGAAGCTTGCAGAAACCTAACCTGGTATTTCCTCAAGGGTTAATCATTAATCTATTTATACAATGTTTTAATACATTAGTGCAGTGATTCAGTATTTACCACTTCAATGCTCAAGGTGATTTTATAGAATATAACTAGGCAGAATAATGATAATCGACTGTAATTTGCTTCAAGCTTTTAGAAAAGTGATATTGTAATACTAATAAAATTAAAAGTGAACACAGCCTTTGACCCAGAAATATTATTTCTGCTAATGCATTTGTAATGGCAATGAAATAAAACACATATAACAAAAATAGGAAACTGAATGCTCATCTATGGGGAAATGCTTAAGTATCTTAATAATCCGTACCATGGAAAATTATACAATTTAAAAGAATTATATGTACATAATTTTTCCTTATGGCACTTGTTGACTATTGTGCCAATGTTTGGCTTTAGATGGAGTTTACCATCCATTTTGAGCTGCATTTCTAAGCAGCCTGACACCCATATGTGTTTGTGTGTATATGTGTTCACATATGTGAATATATACATAGATATACATACATTTTTTTAAAAACCTGAAAGTTTTCCATTATAATTTGAGAAAAATAAATTTCAAAATATTGTTTACAATGACCCAGTTTATAAATACATAAAAATAATAATGAGCAAAAAAAAAAGCCTCTTAGTAACTATATATACATTTGTAAGATTGTGGAGAATTTGACTGAAGGATATTCACCAGGCTACTGGTATTGTTACCTCAGGGTAGAAGAAACAGAGGGATCAGGTAAGATTTATTTTTCTTTTAATCATATTTGCATTCTTATTTATAATGAGCCCATATTATGTTTATTTTTATAAAATTAAAGAGAAACTATAAAAAAGAAAATTTGGTTAAAAATAGATAAACAAAATGCAGATTCCTTGAGCCCGCCCTGAATATTTTCAGCGTTTATGCAGTACACTCCTGGAGCCTGCATATTTCCAGGTATCTCAGGAGATTCTTACGCTGGTGGTCTTCTCACCACACTGTGGGAAACCCAGCTCTGGGCTGACACCACCCTAATACCCAGACAGTCTTCCTATGGGAATCAGCAGATGAGGTTGTTACAGTTAATGCAACCATCCTCTAGTTCTGCTTCCATGAGATGCCTCCCAAATACCCTGATTGGGGTTTGGGGTGTTCTCAAGCTCTTTAGCCATGCACTGATTGACAATCTGCTCCTTTCGACCACAGATGGCTAATGGCATCCTTCGTATGTGGTTTTCTCTCATTTAACTCTCAAGGGGCACCTTGATTTTCTTTATCTTTGAGCTGTTGGGGGAAGGGATCTTCTGCTAGCCTTGTGAACCAAAGACTCTGTCATTTTCCTTACCAAGGCCTTTATTAGGAGAAGCCGTCCCTTGAAAATGGAAGTCACACCCCCAGTGTGCCTATTTTTCTGTTGCTGAAGGAAGGACTTGGTTATCCTTTACCACGAGGTCAAAGTTCTTTCTTTCCTTTATTCATTCGTAAAGTAAAGGTTTCTTCCCTTCAAAACCAAATATATTCTCTTCTATGTAATTAACAAAGAGAATTGTGACCTTGCTGCCCAAAGTAAAAATTATGTGCCTCATCAAAGGCATAGAAAGAGGAAAGCAGACAGAAAAGCAAGAGATAAACCACTGAGACACAGAGAGAGAGAACATCTCAGTGCTTCTCAAGGCTGATTAGCTCTTCAGTACTATTTCTACAGGTTCATTATTTCACCAGAGCTGTTCATCCCAGTCAGCAAGTATCATTTTGAACTTATATTAATTATTGTTTCCTTAGTACCAAAATTGTGAGACCTGCAATTTAGCGTGCACGCGTTCATATTTTCCTCTACATGCTAGTGAAATGATCTTTAAATACCCTATTAAATTTCACATTTAAAGAGCCTAGAAAGAAATTTACCCTATATGGTAGGGTCCTTCTCTCTTTTTAATAACAAGATTGATAATGCCCGTGTTGATGCTGTGCCTTACATTTGTTTTGTTGGCCCTGCAGTGGCTAATAGGAGGACTTAGGATAAATGGCAAAGCCTGCAGAATACATATGAGCTCCCATGTCATCTTTGCATTTATAGAAACCGTAATCCAAGAGCTAAAATACTGGACAATACCCAGTGAGGTTGGCTAGATCAAAGGTTGTAACTTGTTCTGGGTGAGGCCGGTGCCTTACCAAGAGCAGTTTTGACTGTATCGCTAAGGCTTTCTGAAATGAAAATGTTACTTCCAGGGAAGAAACCAGATTTGTAGTCCATGTAATTATCAAAAGAAAATTTGGCCCTACTGGATGAGATAAACCTATACCTCCATGCTCTGTTTGTCATGAGATCTTTTGATGATAGAGTGAACCACTGGGTAGAACATGATACTATTTCGGTATTTAGGATATGTTCTGTTTTCCAGAACCTGAGGAAGAGCTTCAGAAGATCTGCGAAGGTGAGGAAGGAACAGAAACATGCCCTTTCTTTCTGTCCCCGCCTCTGTCAGCAAAGCAGCAGCCCCCCAGTACTCTGAAACAGACACAGCCTCCGACAGATGAGGGAAGATCGTGAAGATCTCGCATGAAGATCATGCCACCAATCGGTCTGCAGTCAGGAATGAGCTCTTACACATGCAAAGGGGAAGGCCTGGTATAAAAGGAAGGAGAGAAGAGTGGATAGCAGCCCCTGGTATTAAAATCAGCAATGGAGGTGACATGTTGCAGAGAGTTTCACAGTGGAATGAACAACAAAGAACAAAATGAGAACTGTTCGCTGATCTTTGTTACCTGGAACTTACCAGAGGAAAGGCTTCATGGCATACTGGGGAGAGCCCTAGACCAGAAAACAGAATAACTGAGTTCTAACCCTGGTTCTGCCACTTACAAGTCAGGAGCATTCATGGAAGTCACAATTTCTCAAATCTCATTTTTCTCATTTGTAAATGGGATTTTTTTTTTTTTTTTTTGAGACAGAATCTCACTCTGTTATCCCAGCTAGGGTACAGTGGTGTCATCATACCTCACAGCAACCTCAATCTCCTGGGCTCAAGCAATCCTGCTACCTCAGCCTCCCAAATAGCTGGGACTACAGGCATGTGCCACCATGCTTGGCTAACTTTTCTATTTTTTGTAGAGACGGGGTCTCACTCTTGCTCAGCTGGTCTCGAACTCTTAACCTCAAGTGATCCTCCCGCCTCGGTCTCCCAGAGTGCTAGGATTATAGGCATGAGCCACTGCATGTAAGTGGGAATAATTTTTATATCACATTGCTCTGTGGCAAAGCTTATATCACAAGCTTCATGGCTGGATGGTTTTCTTACCTGGTTCCTTCCTTACCTGTCTCCACCCTCACATTTTTTTTTTTTTTTAAATTTAGTAGAGACGGGTTCTCACTATGTTGCCCAGGTTGGACCCAAACTCCTGGGCTCAAGCAATCCTCCCACCTCAGCATCCCAATTAGTTGGGACTATGGGCACACACCTCCATATCTGGTTTTCCTAACCCCCTTTTTTGATAAAGGACTGTATATACATGCTTTTCTAGACATCATACAGATAATTTAGCAATTTACTATCAATTGCTATTTTAAAGGTTTTTTTTCTGCTAACATTTGCATATATTGGGGTAAAAATAAGATGGTGGTCAGATGATTGCGTTATATCTCAATAGCTTTTCAGAAAAATTAGCTCACATTATCTGATTCCTCTGGTTAATGTCTAAATATAAGACTTTTGTATTTTATACACAAACACACACATGCTCATTCATGCTAGACAGAAAGTGTGAAACTCCAGAATTATTTTTCAAATAGTGTTTTTTCTGGCCAAGTGAAAGATCAGCATTATACTCTACCAAAATGAGCTTAATGTAACTCAAAAATGCATAAAATAAAAATAGCTGCTCTATCCCAGAAATAAATGGTCCCCAGCATTAATGCCAGGTCAGTCAATGTCCCACCCAGAACTGGCTTGACTGACAACCACCTCTTCCACATAAGGTGATAACTTACAGTCTTCAGGATGAAGCTAGGTCATCAAGAAAAGATCATGTTCAACATACGCGGTACCAAATACTAAAATATAGAGATTATTATAAATCGAATAAAAACAAATCCAGACTTAGGTAAGGGGAGACTTTATTTTACAAGACTGTTTCAGAAGGGGAGGGTCATTTTTGCAATAGAGAGAAGGCTCTGACCATAACATCTGGAAGTGTCCGAAAGGTCAGGCAGAGAGGGCCTCCTTTTCAATGGGGAAAAAGAAAAAGGACAGCCGGAGCCAGGTACATGGGATAAGCGCGTGGTACCAGCTGACAGCAAGGAAGGCTTTCCTCTCTGCAGCCAGGGGAGACTTTCAGGAGGGGCCATTAAGGAGGGGTTGTTCGTCCCAAAGCCTGCTTAACTTCAGGGGTGAGTCAAAGTCCTGAGGCCTGCAGGGAGCAGACAAGATTAACTAATGCGGGCAAGTGAAATTATTACAGTGGGCCTCGGTCCAGATTGGTCAGTGGGAGCAAACAATCAGTTCATCATTTATGAGACAAAGGATGAAAATGCGCAGGGGCTGTGTCTGGCCTCATCGCAGGCAAACCCTAACCCACGAGTCATACATTCCTCATATGGGAATGCAGATTCTTTGCACTAAGCTGTTACCCAGAACCCCAGAGGATGCAGGATTTCTTAACTGTTGCTGTTTTCCAGGAGCACAGGGCTCAGGTGAAGTTCAACATTGTCAGTAGTTCAAAAACTCTCTACCCAAACCTGCTGATGTTTATGAATAAACCCTCACCTACCTGGAACCACTCACTATCTGACTTTAGGCAACGGTAGCTGCCAATCTATCACAGCTTTGATAATAATCGAAACACCTGCCCTTATACACTGTCCCTCAAGATGTTGTTAATGAGGATTTGATGATGAAGAAAATGTCTTGCAGGGGGAGAGCTATTTTCCCACTGAACAGTGCTGACCCCTGGGGTGCTTTATTCATGGCACCCTCTGGCCACCTTGGGGGGATGACATCATACACTGCAAGTTGAGATGAGAAAGAAAAGGGCATGTGACTTAACCTAGTATGCGGGGTGGCTTCCAAGCCTCTCTCCTGACTCATTTCAGGAACTCCCAGGAGTACCGTCAAAGAAGCTTTCACAGACTGTCTTGAAAGGCCAACATGCCTATTTCATAGCTTGCAACGGGGAATATACAGGAGTAGTGTTAAGAATTGGGAAAGCAGCCCAAAGATGCTGATGAGACTACTTTTCCGCCAAGGAGAAGCCTAGTTAACCACAGGCCCCACAGGTAAGCCCCTGCGTGTAATAAGAGAAACTATAAAATGACCCAGGGGATTGCTGGTTTCACTGGTTTTGTTGTCCCCTCTACCTTTTCCCACTTAACTCCTTACCCAGGTAATGGAACACAATTGGTGTATAGACCTGATAGGCAGGGCTTTCAAAGGGCATAGGTATGTCAGGGACCTGGGTATAGCTCTGCTTTGGGATGTTCTCTCTCCTCTCACAAAGTGATGTAAAAGAGTCAGGAAGATGCCACGATCCTCTCTTAATGTCAGGGAATGGGACTGGGCCTACCCCACCACCAGGAAGCTACATTCTTTCACTCCTGCATGAGCCTATGCAAGGGGTAATGTTGTGGGTTTGTGTCCACTCACAGGACCAGGACCAGAGAATCACTCCTTGAGGTCATGTGCTGATTTGGGGCTTTTCTTGTTATCTTCCAAAATTAAGAACAGTGACAAGCACACACTGGGAAATAAATCTTGATTAAAAATAAAGGGGAGAGATGTCACGGAAAGCAAGAATACAAAACTGTAATAATTTATTAAATCTATGATGTTTCCCTGGAGAATTTCCAAATGTAACATGTCTGCCAATTTTTGAAAAATCTCAGCCATATTCAGCTACCCACAGCATCTATTCACAGCTCCCACTGACAAAAACACTGCCTTCGTGGTCCCACATAAATCATAACACAATCTGCCTCCAGTTTTCCCATTACCTCCTCTCTGATGAAATTGTTGGCGGCTAACCCAGGCAATTCAGCAAGGTTGGCTTGGTTAAAGTGAGTCTTCGGTTAGATGAAGTTATCAGTATAAATATAAGACTGGATGACCGATCATGAGTATTTAACATAATTAGCATTGCCATCTCCCCAAAGCACTGCCCAGTGATTCATGGCTTAGAAATCTTGGTGCCAAGTCCTCAAAATGGACACAAAGGGAGCGGTGTGCAATTGAGCACTGTTCATCAGTCACGGCTACTCTAATTTTACTTTTTTTAACTGTGGCCTTTCTCAGGGCTCTAGGCACTCTTCCCCATGTCAGTTTCTTTGGTGATAGTCTTCAATATTTGGAAGTTCGACTTGAGATAAAACCTAGCTGCCCGACCACCTCACCTCTCATAGGTTATGGCAAAGCTAGATTCACCTGTAATGCATCTGTTTGGCAAGTCTCGTTTTCATTTTAATTTCATGTATCTTCACTGCCTGCTTCTTCCCTTATTTTCCAAGACTTGATGTAATATCTAACAAAACCCTGAATGGAAGAAAGATGAAAGATGGAAGAAATGGTAACTCAGCCCTCTTCTTCTTTTCAAACTCCAGGCCAGGCCGGCAACCCTGAGGTTTCCTAAATTCAGAGGCTTTTCCAGTTGAACCTTGTATCTCAACTCTAGTCTACTAAGATGATTCTTGGGTTTGAGGTCATTGCAGATCTCAGGAAATTAATATCTATTATATTAATACCTTCTTTTTTGGTTATTCAACCACTGCCTTCCAGCTGAATCCTTCCTGTCAACTTTAAATCTGTTCAAGAATCTCCCATCCAAAATAAAGTATTTCCTAGTTCTCATATCCCTACACTCCTCCAGCCACTGTCCTATCACTTTCTTCACAGCTGATTTGAAGTGTTCATACCTATAGCTCAATTTTCTTACTTTCCACTCATTTTTCAACCTACCAATTTGATTTCTAGCTCCATAACTCACCTAAAAACAATGCTTGTTAAGGTCACTAATATCCTTCAAGTCTCTAAATCCAAACTATAGTTTTCAGTCCTCTTTATACTTGATATTTTAGCATCACCTGACACTGTTGACCACTTCTTCCTCCTTAAAACACTTTCCTTGGCTTCTGTGACATCTCTATATCCAGGTTTCCCTCTTGTCTTTCTGATTCTTCAAAACCTCTAAGATTTGTCTCTAGATATCCTTTCTGAATAGCTCCAGATTGTGGCCAAGATGAGTGTCAGTGTCCTCCTCTGTTCACACATCTTTGTCTGAATTCTTTGATATGCTTGGCATTTTTTACAAATTTATGCTCCCTCAGATTTAAAATCAAAGGGTAAAGTAGAGGGTTCTGATTTTGACAGCGGATGAAAAATGTGACATCGGCTATTCTTGATTGATATTTTGTTAGTAAGTACCTTGATTGGTAGTATAGATACATACAGATACAAGTTTGTTATTTTTTGCTTATTGCTCAATTAAAGAGCACTGTTTGGAAGCTGTCCCTTTAGAAGATAGGGAAAAAAAAAACTGGCAGGGAAGGACAGAAGGGAAGACAGTCAATAGTTTTGGAAGAATTCTAAGATGGCACTTAACAGGGTAGAGAAAGAAAAGGCAGAAGACCAAGTAAATCAATCCTAAAAGGGCTTCCACTGTTAATGTTAGTCTCAATTTCATCTCCTTATTGGATGCAAGGACTTAGAAGTGCCCCCCACCCTCTAATCCTTGAACATTCTCACTGAGACAGAGTTTAAACAAGAGCAAATCTGTTATCAGGACAAAGATCTGAAGTGACACAGTCACTTCGATTTGCCAGAATTGAAGTGACTAAAAAATAAAAAACTCTTCTTTCTTTAAAATGACATAAAAATCATTTTCCTCAAAGATTTCCCACCTAAATGTACTCATCATATGGTACTATGTCATTCCTGATTAGACACAAATAGGTGTTAAACTTCAGACAAATTTGAGGATGAAATGAAGGTTTGCAGAACCCCAAAATAGGTGAGAAAAATATAAACAATCTGAACGAGGAGGCTGTGGAAGCTAACCGCTCTAATGACAAAAGGACACTAGAGGTAGCTTGCAATTTCCCATCCTTCTCTGAATAACTTGCTTCTTCTATTCAAAGAATATCTGCATATGGTTTTCACTAATGGATTAATCCTTAACCCACACACAGGCCAACCACGTTCTTGAACACTTTATTAAAATGTTTCTCTCCATCCACCAAAATTCCAACTCTATAGGAAAAAAGTGATTTAAAGAAAACTCAACTTGATTTTCAGCTCCTTCAAGACAAGAGATTCACCATATCTATCTTTGTATTCCACAAAGAGTTTGGTCCACAGGAGGGTGCTCTATAAATATTTACTGAATAAATACAGCAATAATCAGTTTTGATAAGTACCATTACACAGATAACTGAATGATTAATAACTATATTTAAATGGTCAATAGACATATGTAGACTATAAAGAGTAATTTCATAGGAAGAGCTAGTCTCGCACTAAAAATAAAGAGAGAGAAAGAAAGAGCTGTGGCTCTATGATGATCTTCATTCTTATGCTCTTAAAAACTGACCTAAAACAACATGAATTTTCCCTGATGGAGGGAAAGCTCGTGATTGAGGCATTCCTACTGCACGCTCCCTGAACAAAAGGAAGTCAGAGAGCCAAGCTCAGAAAACCTTCTGGTGTGAAGGCTGTTCAGTGTTCTCCTGTCATCCATCCCTAAACCTGAATGTCACCAAGTATGGGACAATGAGCTGGCAGCCTGGAGAGGGGAGAGGGTTTCCTTGTTTTTCATGCTGGCTCACACGCAGACAACTGCATCACTTTCCCAGCAAATTAAGTGGCTGGGTGGGTATAAGCACATCACTTTCTGTTCTCTTAAGGGGACTTTTAATTTAAATGTTTTACTACTGAAATGACATACTTTAATGAAATCACCCATTTCAATAATAATAAGGAGAAGAAGAAAGAGGGGAAAACTTTATAAAACACAGCCTCTTGATCTCAAAAGATTCAAACGATTGTTGTCTTTTAAAGAATACACTTATTATCTGTCTTTCATTTTTCTTATTAGATGCCTAAAGGGATGCATATTTTGTTCTTATTTCCTTGATATTTCATTCATTTGGAAGTAAAGTAATAGACCTATCACGGGAGAGCAGGAAGGGAGGAAGTGGAAGGCTTTCTGATCATATGACATGCTGTAATATAAAGTATTGCAATATATTATCTAGCTCCTAATAGGCATTCAATAATGTTAATTCCTTTCTCCATCCTTTTATGTCTTCCTAATAGGATCAGCACAATTTTAGCCTGGGTAAATTAGCAGCATTGAACAAGTTATGTTGAAACAGTCAAGGTAGCCTCTGAGACATTTTATTCATTCAACAAATATTTAGCATCCAATACAGTTAAGCACTATGTTGGGAGCTGGAGACACAAAGGGAAACAGGACCCAGGCCTTGGTCCTCACAGTGCTTAAGGTCAAATGCAGAGAAGAGACCAAAGACTAAGAGAATGACCATTACATTATGATGTTGGTTAAACATCTCTTGGAATGTTAGGGTTGCAAGGGACAGAAAACCCAACCCTAGTGGTTTAAGCAAAAAGGAAGTATTTTGGCTCAACTGACTGAGGAGTTGAGGGCAAAGCTGGTCAGGCATGGCCCACACAGTGTCCCCAGGACAGGATTTCTTTCTCTTTGCTCTGCTCTGTTTGCATCTGTGTTGGCTCCACGCTCAGAGGGGCTCCCACCTGCAATCTCTTGGCTGCAATAGCCATAAGCCCAGCAAACATTATGCTCATGCCTAGAGAAACAAGGGTTTCTCTCCCTCACAAATTCAGTTCTTCATAATGACTATTAGTAGTTCAAATGGGGTTTTGTGCCCTCTTCTGAACCAATCACAGCATCTAGGAGGATGAGACTAGCTGATTTTCTTAACAACCTCTACAGCAGAGGGTGGAAGCAATCTCAACCAAACCACATGAACTGAGTAAGAGAGGTGATTCCTATAACACCCACCGCAGCCTCAAACATACAGAGCCCCAACTATATTCCAGACACTTCTAAGCCACTGAGATGTATTCATTTGCTTCCTCCAATTAACAATCCTAGGAGTTGGTACTATTATTATCCTAGTAATAGATGAGCCCAAAGCATGGAAAGCTTAATAACTTGTCCAACATCTCTTACATACAATGGATCATCTTTTTCCGGGAAAAGGAGAATGACTATTGGGGGGCAAAAACAAGAGACGCCCAGGACTAAGGGTAAGATGCTCTGGGAATCACAGAAGTGATGCATCAGAAATGGAGTCACTAGAGCTGAAACCTTGGGGAGGAGTGATAGTAAGCCAGCGTGAAGTGGGCCGGGGACAGGAGTTGGAGGTGAAGGCATTGACCAAGGATGAGCTGAGGATAAATGTGAGCTGGAAAATGAGGGGCCTTGTCATCCAACTGAGGAAGGCAGAATTTTCAATGGAGGCCAATGAGCAATTTGAGACGCTGACAGAGGGCAGCTGTGGAGGGTGGGTAGTGTGGACGCAGGGTTGGGCAAGCCTGAACGCAAGAAGCCAGGTAACAGGGTACTGCATGAAGAGTTTACCTTGTCCATTTCAAATTCCTAGTTTCCAGTAATCTCGTGTACCTAAAAACCATAACATTATAATCACTAGAAATATAATTGAATGTCTACTGGCACCTAAATGTATTTATTATGAAACTCTTTTGGGAATAATCACATTTATCCCATAATTGTGAAATAAATGAAGTAGCTTACAAAATGGTCTATAATGGAATAATAACATTAAAAAAAATAGGCCAGGTGCAGTGGCTCATGCCTATAATCCCAGCACTTTGGGAGATTGAGGGGGGAAGATCACTTGAGTCCAGGAGTTTGAGACCAGCCTAAGCAATAGCAAAACCCTATCTCTACAAAAAAACCCAAAAAAACAAGAAAAAAAAAAAAACCAAACAGCCGGGTGCGGTGGTGCGCACCTGTAGTCTAGGCTACTCAGGAGGCTGAGGCAGGAGGATCACCGGAGCTCAGGAGTTTGAGGTTGCTGTGAGGTATGATGATACCACTGTGCTCCAGCCTGGGTGACAGAGTGCGACCCTTTCTCAAAAAATAAAAAAAATAGTGCAGAGAAAGATATGGAAGATTAATAGTAATTAAATTTAGGTGGAGAGATTATAGAATTTTCTTTCTTTGCTTAAAAATACAGTTATTTCTGTAATATACTTAAGACGTAATTTTTAAATTCTTTCAAAAATTACAAAAGCAATGTGCACTAATTAAAAATATTCCAACAATATGTAAGTATACACAGCAAAGCAGGAAGCAACCCCCCCACCCTTAGCAAATTCTATTTCTTTCCCAAGAGGAAGAGTAAACCACTATTAATGGTTTTGTGCGTATCCTTCCAAACAAATCTGTGTGGTTGTACATATATTAAACACACGTATACAATACTGTACAAATACATATAAGTTATACATATAATATTATACACACATATATGTATGTTTCACTACAGAAGTGATTGTACTGAAGTTCTGCTCTAGGACTTGCTTCATCCAGGGAACAAAACACCATGTCCATCTCTCCATGTGAGTGCCGATTATTTTAAGTGCTGCACAGTCGCCAGACTAGACGCACACTGTCATTGATTTACCCGGTCTATTATTGATAAATGTTTCCAACTTTTGCTTATTAAAAACAGTACTGCAATGAGGCCCCTCATGTATATGCCCTTTTGCACATGTGCAAGGATGATTTAAGATTAATTTCTAGATGTAGAATTGCTGGGCCAAAGGGCACATACATTTTAAATTCTGATAGATACCGCAAATTGCCTCCCTAGAGGTATGTCAATTTACACCCCGAGCAGCAAACTATCTGTGACTATTTCACCATATTCTCATCAACCCTAGAGATTACCAATTTAATTGTGATCAGTGAGCAAACAAATAGTATTTCAACCCACAGAACACACTCTGGAAAACACTGTTCAGTAATTATTTTTGATTTTGTCAGCATTAGCCAGTGAACTATTTTTATTTCAAATGTTTTTAATAGTCTTTCCAAAATACTTATCACCAGAAATTTTTGCCCAGAATATTAATTCACTTCTTTGGCTTAAAAGTACAATCATCTGAATTTGTTTTCAGCTGATTAAGTAAAGATCTGTACTGGTAGTATCCTATAGGACTACAGAAGAGAAGTATAAAGATAAGGCTGGAATATATTCTGGCCCAGGACACACCCAGGAGTGGGTGTTTGGAATGAAACCCTGATCTGCTTAGAGTTGACCTGTGAGACGAGACAAGAACGAAAATACATACTGCCATTTTGGAGAGATTTAAAGAAGAGTTTTTAAAAGGAGTCGCTTGCTCATTGCATAATCACAGGTGGAGCTCCAGGGGAAGTGGCTGTTTCTTATTCACAATACAGGACAGCTCCATGAGGAAAGAGGGAATTTGCATGGAAGCAAGGACAGCATCTTGGTGGTGAATGTGAGCGGCAGAGGGAGGGGTGGGTCGGTTCCCAGCGCTGCTACAACAAGGACGTATGAGCCAAGTATTGTCCAGAGTAGGCTTCTCCTTCCTTAGAGGACGCTCTGCTCCGCACAGATTGTACTGGGAGGGAGGCTTAGGACTCCCACTCTGGGTCTCCACGGCTGTGCCTCTGCTTCTGTCCTCTATCTGCTCATGCTGTCAGGGGTCTGAAGATGTGAGAGCTGCTGAACCATCACTGAGATCCAAGAGGCCACGTGGGAAGACACTGTCTGGAGTGGCTCAGGGCTGTCTGGTGCATCTCATGCTGATGACTAGAAAACTTGGGGCTCCTCCCCTGGATATGAGCACAGCTCTGTGAGGTAGAGAGAACCATCTGCTGTGGTCTGAATGTTTGTGTCCCCCCAAAATCATATGCTGAAATCCTAAACCCCAAGGTGATGGTATTAGGAGGTGTGACCTTTGCGAGATGATTAGATCATGGGGACAGAAGCCTTGTGAATGGAATAAGTGCCCTGAAAAAGAGGCCTTAGGGAGACACCCTTGCCCTTTCTACCACATGAGAACACCACAAGAAGGCACAGTCTGTGAGGAAGTGGGCCCTCACCAGACACCAAATCTGCCTTGATCTTGGACTTCCCAGCCTCTGGAATTATGAGAAATAAAATTCTGCTGTTCATAAGCCACGGAGTTTATGGTATTTTGTTATGGCAGCCCAAACTAAGACATCCATCCTCCCCGTTTGACGAAGGTCAAAACTGAGGCTGAGTGAGGTTAAGTAACTGCCTAAGGTCCCACAGCTCCTGTGGCAGGCAGCCTCTAGGACGGCCCCCAAAGATGCCCACCTCCTGGTCTTCTTCATAATCCCCTCCCCGTGAGTGTGGGCTGGATTTAGTGACTTGCTTCCAAGGAACAGACACAACAGAATGGTGGTATGTCGCTTCTGAGATTAGGTTATAAAAACATTGTCACTTCGAGTTTCTGTTTGGCATGATGAAAAATTTTGGAAATAGCAGTGATGGTTGCACAACATTGTCAATACACTTAAATGCCACTGAATTTCACACATGAAAATTAGCAAATTGTATGTTGCATATATTTTACCACAAACAATTTTTTTTCAAAAAAACCACCCAGAAAACAAAAACACTGGAGCTTCCATGTGGGAGGACTCTCTCTGAGACTCCTCCCTCCGGGTGAGGCAGGCCGCCATGTTGTGAGCTGTCCTTTGGAGAGGCGCAGGTGGCAAGGAGCTGGTGTTTGCAGCCAGCAGCCAGCAAGGATCTGCCAATAGCCGCGTGAGCGAGCTTAAAAGTGGGTCCTCCCGCCGTCAAGCTTTGAGATGGCTGCAGCCTTGCAAGACCCTGAGCCAGAGGTACCCAGGGAATCCACACCCAGATCCCTCACCCACAGTAGTTGTGAGATAATAACTTGAGCTACTAAATTTCGGGAGTAATTTGTTACACAGCAATAGATAACTAACAGCTATTAACTAGCAAAGCTGGCACGTAAAACCCAATTTTGCTTGTCTCCAGAGTCTGAGGCCTTAATTCATTTATTAATTTATTCATCCACTCAAATATGTATTTGCACCTATATATATGGTAAACACTATGTTAGAGAAAACCATAGAGTGATGTATTAGCAGTCCACTTTCTCTGAACAAACAGGATCCATTCTACACACTCCCCGACTGTCATATAATGGGACAGACTTGCTGTTCAAGCAGAGGTGGATAATTGCAGCCACACTTGTTTTCATCTACTGCTCTTTTAACACGTGCCTGCCCTCCCCTGGTCCCTTCCCTCTGAGGGTCTGCATCTCCAGTCTCTGTGGAGAAATAGCCTTTCCAACCTGCAGTAAAGCTTGAGGCAAAGGCACTTTGCGTGGACATCTGGGCAGTAGGTTTGCTTCCTCTCCCAGGAGACGCAGTGGCCTTGCTGATTCTGAGTCAGGCTAGGGTCAGGAGAGCCAGATATTTTAAAATATTCTTTTAAATGTAGGACATAGATTAGTTGTATAAGGTCTTCCTGGAGTCCCCTATGTACAAGGCTGTGGAATGGGAAAGATCTGAGTGGCTCAGATGCAGAGAGATGCCATCTTGCAGGATACCCTCAGAGGAGGTTCCCTGGGGAGTCTGGAGGGCCGGGGAACTTCACTGGAAGGCACCACATATGTGCTTGTTCTCCGTGGCCACCTCTCTTCCAAAGAGATCTCATATCCTCAGCTAACTAACTGGGCCCTTCTTCTAATTGTGCAGTGGGGGTGATGCCTGCTCTCAGCGATTTGGGTACTGTTTCCCTCCTGTTGGAGAAGATGACTTACTTCATAAACATATTTTGTATTCCCTGATTTGTGTAAACAGACACACATCAAAATAAGAGAGACTTCAAGTATATGAGTGCTAAATATTGCTTAGCTAGCTAACCATGTTAATTCTTCATCGTGAAGAGGTGGATGTTTGATTTCAATTTAAATCCAGATCTGTCTAGATTTGTAACCAATGTTAAAACGTACCAATGTCCCTGTTTTTAAGTTGTTTTAGCAGTCAGAGAAGCTAAGTAATGTTTTTTTTTCCTTTTCTTTTCTTTCTTTCTTTTTTCTTTTTTTTTACTTTATATGGGTGTTTAGTAGTACAGTCTAGACCAAGGATTGGCAATCTTTTTTTTGTGAGGGCAAGATAGTAGATGTTTTGGGTTTTTCTGGCCACACACGGTCTCTGTCCCAACTACTCACCGCTGCCACGGTAGCTTGAAAGTGGCCATAGACACAGACGTCATATAGACGAGCGGCTATTTCTGTGCTCTGGTGGAACTCTATTTATAAAGACAGAGTGGAATGTGGCCTGTGGCTGCAGCTTGGCAGCCTCTGGTCAGACCCCTCGCACTCGACCGCACTAAGTGCATTCGGGGGGTAGAAATGGCGAGGGGGACGCACAGCAGAGAAGCTGTTCTCATTAAAATTCTTGTGGATTAACTTGGAGTACTGTTATCTAACAACCTGAACCGGTCAGGCTTCAGATAATCACTGTGGAATGTAGCAAGTCAAACTCAGCATGAAGTGTACGAGGGGAACACAGCCTCACAGGACAGTTTCCCAGTCTCTCCAGCCTAGATTGCAATCACTCACCAGTCATCACTCTTACCAGACTGAGTTCCTCAAAGACAGGGAAAACCTTACAGAGTCTTTTGGTGCACAGCAGGTGCTCACTACATGTTAGAGGCAGGAACACACAAGAAACATACGTGGCAAATCCCGAGTGGCCAGCAGAAGCAATGACCTTGTAACAATCCTGCTATGTTTGAAGATGAAGAGAGTGTAGGACCTTTTCTCTACATATGAACAAAGCAGGACCAGGTAAGTCCCACCATGGCCCTGGCCCTTGCTTTCCAGTTGTCGGCTCCCAGAGGACACCACCTCCCCGCGAAAGCTCGCTGGGGCTGACCTAGTCCCAGGACGGTGAGCACCACCGGCTCAGGTTGCTTAACAAGTCTCGTTACTGTGGTTACTCCCAACACAACTTCCTTTCCTCCCAGCAAAGCACATTGAGGGAGTAAATATCTCCTTTTAGGAATGGTCCCTAAATTGCAGCAACCCCCCCCCCAACACACACCACTCTTTGATGATTTCCCTGGGCATGTCTAAGCAGAAAGCCCTCTCCAGTCAAGTGCCCCAAAGAGCACTGACTCTTGCACTTTTTGTGTTGGTAGGTGGTTCCATAAAAAATTCAACCACATTCAGAGCTTATTTGTGAAAAGCCTGGGATCCCCCTGAAGATGTGGGGCCTTTGAGGTGAGGGAGGTGTAGACTTTGATCTCTCCAGTAGTCTTGGGATCAGGTGCACTGAGCCGTGCAGTCGCTGAGGAGGACTCGTGCCATCTCCAGGACAGCCCTGTCTGCACCACGTCCTCTCTACCCTGTGCTGCTCATGCTCCACTCTCCCTGCACCCCTCAGAGCTGGTCAAACCTTTAAGGGAAGACAAAGCTTCTCGTATGCAGTAGGGATGAAAAGTTCAAGTAAAAATACCCTTGGAAGAAGGAAGAAGTGCCAAATTAAGTGAATGTACATGGAGATAAAAGTGAGACACCAGAGCCTCTGTTGATGTGACAGAGAGGCAGGACAGAGTGAGAAGGACAGGGGAAGATGCGATGAAGGACGGAGGCTCAGAAAGGCAGGGACTGTGGTGAGAACACAAGCACCCAACTCGCAGTGCGGCCTAGAGCCAGCTCCGCCGGGAGCGCCCTGAGTCAAACAGCATCTTCCTAGCCTCCAATTCCCTATGTTAGGAAAACAGCAAGCCGTGTTGAGAACAAACTAGATTCTCTCGCTAGAGAAATCAAAGACTCCTCTACAAGCAACAACCATCTAGAATTTCCCAATTACCCACACAAGACAGATTAATCAAGTCATTTTAGAGAATCAAACAAATATAAGATACAGAAGCTGAAAGCACAGTGCAGAAGTGATTCTATTTAGACTACGTGCACCAGGGGTCTGCCTGGTAGTAAAGATTTTAGACTCTGGGCCACAGGGACTCTCTAGCGTGTTAAAGGGAAGATACTTCCTTCCACCACGCAGACCTAGTACATCATAGCATCTTAGAAAGGACTCAGTTCTAAAGTCAGCAAAATCATAGTCAGAATTACCTCTTAGATTCTAGAATTGCCCGTGGGAACAGCCATCTCCTGAGGGAAGAGTGTATCACGTCTCCTACACCAATTTCTTCCCAAGTACGTCACTCAGCGACAGCAGGAGAACTCATGCCGCTTAAATTAGCTCTCACACCATAGTTTCTCATAACTTCAATGCGAGTGCTAGGGGTTCACAGCAGCCTTGAATGATGCATAGATTCCTTTTAAAGGAAAGATAAGATCTCCTGGACCTTCAGCATTGTTTTAGATTATTTGTATCACCATGTTGCTTACATGTATGTAAAACTAATACAACTAGACGCAAAGTGCTTTTGTTTATAGCTCTGGTACAATTCTGAAACCGAAATAAATGTAAAACTTCAATATCAAACCAGTAATATTTGGCTGCATTAAAATAATGCAATGGTTGATGGCATTTTGCTGTGATTAAATCATTGCTATGTAAAAAATGTCACTAACTGCCACAGCTCCAAACTACTGCAAAACATCATGCATCACTAGGCCTTCACTTAGTGTATACACATCATTTACAAATCAATTCCCCTTCTTTCTCCTCTTCATTGGCCAGGAAAGTGTCATACCGACTCACAGAAACAAATGAAAACCCTGAAACTGAGCAGCAAGTGATGCAGAATGTGCGCACATCCACTGTTTTCAAAGGCAACGCAAAGTCCCGAGAATGCACCTGCGCACCCCAGTTTGAGAACCACTGGATTAGTTCAACCTTGTTATGTTTCTGAAGTCATTTCTGTCCTCCTGTAAACCTCTACAGTATTTACTGTTGTCACCATTAAGGTGACACCTGACATTTCCTGTCTAGTGCTGGTTTCCATCTCTCTGTATCCCTCTACCCTTTTGTATAAGCTTTGCATATGCTTTGTTCTTTCCTCCTACATTGGTCACTGGCTCCTTCACACTAGAGGTCAAGGCAAGTGGACTCTACTCTGGAGGCTCGTGTTTTAACCCAGTTATAACTGTACGCTTTCACTTACCTTCTCTGAGCCTCAGTTTCTCCATCTGCAAATTAGGGGGTTGAACTTCAAGGTTCTTTCCACCCCTTACATTCTACATGGCATGAAATAAAAAGAGAGAGAACTAACCAAAGGCAAAATATTCTTATTCAGGTATAGGTAGAGACAAATACAGTATCTTACTCTACTAGGAAACCCATGAATATTTGTTTCTTTAAAGAGAAACATCAGAGCAACTGAATTTCACAACTAAATAGTCTAACCTAGACCTGGAGGATCAAGGAAGTCTTCCAGAATAACATCATTCCCCAGTGAGTCCTGAAGGACCTTGGAGCTATCAAGACAGTAAGGGGTGTGGGGAATGTGACCCACCGGGGACCACATGCCCTGAGTTTGGGAGGACACCAGCTTACCTCCAGTTGATGGCTACCAAATGGAAATTTGGGCCCTGAGATGCCACATCTTCTGATTTTTCAAGAGAAGCAGGATATTTGGATTTTTAAATAAAAATTACTAATTTTTAAACTTTTGTACTTAATTTTAATTTTAAAATTATATTCAATAAAGTCCTCATTCATCCCATAAGCTGAGGTGCCCCCTTGGTACCCACTGCCCCCTACCCACTGTTATACCAGCTTTTTCTTCTTCGTTTGCAAGGTGTTCTGCATATATGTCGGTCATGAGCGGGACAGTGGGAACATGTGGACCCAGGACTCCTGCCCGAGGCAGAGGTTTGTGCGGACGTCTGAGACAGGCACTCCAACAGGGTATTTGAACTTAGCAATCAGAGAACGTTTGGAATTGGGGGAGCCAGAAGGCGGGGGATGCTGAACATTTCTTCCGATTGTCTGCAATCCTTGCTTTTTGTTCTCTCAGTGCTCCAATGAGAGGTCAGGATGTACCTCATGAATTAAAGCAACCTAGGTCTCTGGGGAATTTATAGATCTCAAAAGCATTTGCTGAACTCAGCTTCAGGTTTCTGCCCAACACTTAGTGTTAAGCTGCTGCATCTGCCTTGGGAAACTTTCATTTCATAGTAGAATAGGCAGTTTTCAGGGGGATGGAAGCCCAGATGGGAGAGGCAAAACGCAAGTCGTAGTTCCACAGTGGAAAATTAAACTTTGATGTGCGCTTGACAGATGCATGAAAAACGAATCCTAAGTATCTGAAGAGGAAAGTTGCCATGGCATTTTTGCAAAACACCACTACTGAGAATTGTAATTCCGTGGTACACATATTTCCCCTTTTCTCTGCTTTTTCTCCATTAGGCAAGAACATCCAAAGTGCTATGGAAAGAGAAAATTTGATGTCAAGGAGACCCCTTTAGAGTTGGGTGCCAGGAGGAGTGGAGGGCATGTCACGTGACAGCAGAGAGCCTGAGTCCCCCTCCTGCGTACACCAAAGCAACTCTGGGGGTGGTGGCTCAGCTCTGCACCTCCCACCCCATGGGGGGCAGGCAATAACATTTGTCAGCCTCTGCCTAATTACCAGCTAACTAATTAGTGAGGAGGGGTGCTCCAGGTCCCCGCTGTTTCTTAATAATTAAGCCCTAAACTGGTTAATCTGACAGCCTCTTCTCTCCATCTCCCAGCAAAAACCACAGTGGGCCCTACCCCCGAGTCACACAAGACAGAACCCCAAGAGTGGTCTTCACTCTTTCCTCTCTCAATACCCTCCCACAATCTCTTAGCAAATGCCGTCCAATCTGCCTTCCCAGGGTCTCTCACATCTGTCCTCCCCTTGGTGTTCTGGCCGCTTCTCCTTGGGTTCAGACCCTTCCATTTCATGGCTCAAGCACTGGGACAGTCTTCCCACCTGGTCTCCACCTGTCTCCTCTCCTTCCTCCAGCCCATCCTCCCTTCTGCTCCCCCAAATATCTACATGAATATTATGTCTTTGTTATATCACTCTCCTGCTGAAAACCCATTACCTCAATCTCTATTGCTTATACAATTAAGTCCAAACTCTCAGGTGTGGCATTGAGCCTGCTGTGATCTGTACCAGCCACACTGCCTTGTAGAATAGTATTTATTCTTAAGCTAACACATCGACACCGCCAAACACAAAGGGCTCAGTCCTGGTATTTCCGAGGGCACACAACGAGAGGCCACCTTTCTGTGACTCTACACACCACTGACAAATAGCTAACAACATGGTAACTTGGTTACCTACTGCTCAAGAAGTAGCCTGTAAAAAAGACCTTCTATCTTGCTTCCCCCAAGCTACTCGCTGTCTTACTTGATGCTTTGGGTGCAGTTGACAGCTTCCTCCTCTGCGACTCTCCTTCCAAGTGCCTCATCTCCCTCCCACCTACCTGGCTGCTCCTCTGGGTCCCCTCTGCTCATTCCTCTGTTCTTCTCTCTCCTTGCAGGACCCAGCAGCCCTCAGCCCTTGGCTCTGGTTTCACTCTCTACATATACATCCTTGGAGATGTCATCTGGTCCCATGGCTTCAGACACCTTCCAGACTCTGACGACTTTGAAATTTCTATCTGTAGCCCTGGCCCCTCCCTGAGCCCCAGACTTGAATATCATCCAATCACCTACCTGATATCTGCACTAAGAGGCAGCAAACTCAATACTTAAAGACAACAACAACTTCTTTACCCCACTCTGACCTCCATCCTGCTTCTCTTTCCACTTTTATTTATTTATTCTTTTTAGACATCTCATTAAATAGCATTATTATCCATCTAACTACGAAGGCCTCAAACCTAGGGAACCTCTTAAAAAGGCCCACCCGGTCCACCCTAGTTCAAATGTCAACTGCTCTCCTCCTCTGGCATCCCTCCTTTGCTCTATTTTTCCTTTTTACCGTAACATATATCGTCTTCTGAACGTGCAATATAATTTACCTACTGTTTTTTACATTTATTTTTTGTTTCTGTCTTTTTTCTTCTAGAATGTCAGCTCCACTAAAGCAGAATTCTTTTGACTGTTTTGTTCGCTGGTATATCCAAGCAACTAGAACAATGGCAGGTGCATAACAGGTGTTCAATAAATGTTTGTCAATAAACTAACTAGTGATGTTTGACTCACCTCTTTCCTTCATAGCCCACATCTGGTCCAGCAGCAACTGTGAATTAGTAAGGACCTGACCGCTTCTCACCACCTCACTGCTAACACCCCAATCCAAGTCACCCTCAGCTGTTACTTGGAGTAGCCTTTCACCTGATCTCTCTGCCCGCCTCCTGTCCTGCCCCACTCACATCCATCTTCATTGCACACAGTAGCCAGAAAAGTCTCTTTTCAGCATAAATCAGATCATGTTCTGTGCAAATTTCTTTCTTCACTGCTTTTCCATAACAGACCACGATCTGCAAAAGTCCCTCCTGCTGTGGCCCCTGCTGACGTTCCTGGTCTCACTTCCTATCACTCTTCCCCTCATTCCACACTTTACAGCCACAGTGGCCTTTTGTTGATTGTTGGATAGTCAACTTTATCTGGGCTCAGAGCTTCACACCAGTTCTATACCTTGCCTTCATGTCAGGCCTCTGTTCAAATGTCACCTGGTTTGAGAGGCCTTCCTTGGCCACCCTGACTGCCACCTTCCACCATCAACAAACATTATCCCCATTCTCCTTAATTTAATTTTCTCCATAGCATTTATTATTGGAAATAATACTGATCTGATTATTTGTTCATTGGCTGTGTCTCTCATGAGAATGTAAACTCCAAGAGGGCAGAGATCTTTGAGCTGGTCCCCTTGTGTCCCCAGGGTCCAGAAGGGCCTGGCACATAGTGGTGCTCAGTCAGTATTTGTTGAGTGAGCGAATGGAAAACCCATTCCTGCAGCAGCCCTCAGTCCTCTCTGGGGCCTGCGCTGTCTACAGGGGAAAGGACTTGCCCTCACATTAGAGGGAGCAATCACTACTAATGGGACAGTTCCAAGGCCTGTCCTTTTGTCACAGCAGGGTTCAGGCAGAAGTGCAAACACCAACTGAGGGCAGCTGCCATGGCCACAAGGAGCCACGTGGACTGTGTTTTGGGGCCTTACACTGATGAAACGTCTGCAAAGGTCTGTCAAGCGAACAAATCTAATAGGAGACAATGTCCCTGTGGAAGCCAGTTGAACTTGAAAGCTAATAAGAGAGCCAGTTCCAATTAAGTCTCTTGTGGTGAAACGGATAAAATAAATCTGAGAGGGTGAATGAGAGGAAGAAAATTATGTTCTACCAGGAGATATATTTTATTGCCTTTTATTTATTTATTTTATTGCCTTTTATTTATCATGGAGCTTAAACCAAACAGCCTCTAAGAGCAGAAATGTGCCAATTGGATGTTTTCAGGGAGGAGCAGGAGAGGAGATCTAGCAATTGGCAAAGCACTAACCCTATGAAAATGTTCCTAACCCCCTTTGTCCTTTTGCTGGAAAGTGAGAGGGGACTCTCCTCCAGCACCTTCTCCTGAGAGAGGGGGAGGAGAATGAAAATGATGCTCAGAGTATAAGACCCAGGTATGCATTTTTTTACTTCAAAATATTAAGGGGGTACAAATGTTTTAGGTTACATGGATCATTTTTGTGAGGCTTGAGTCCTGGCTATAGGTGTGCCCATCACCAAAATAAAATAGTGTTCACAGTACCCATTAGGTTGGTCTATTCCCCTCCTCTCCTCCCCTCCCCTCTGGTTACTTTCCACTGAGTTTTACTTCCTTCTGTGCACATGTGAGCTCATCGATTAGTTCCAATTTAATAGTGAGTGCATGTGGCGTTTGTTTTTCCATTCTTAAAATACTTCACTTAGGAGAATGGTCTCCAGCTCCATCCAGATTGTTGCAAAAGGTATAAATTCATCTTTTTTATGGCTGACTCTTACTCCATGGTGTACATATGCCACATTTCATTAATACACTCATGAATTGATGGGCACTTGGGTTGATTCCACATCTTTATGTATTCTTGCTGAGCTGAAGACTCTTGACAAGTCAGTTAACCTCTCTGAGATTCATTTTCCTCACTTGTAGAGTGATGGCTTCATCTTACTGCCTCCTCTAAAGGATTTGTTTAAGACAGCTATAAACAGAAATAATGATACAACCAAGTCTACCTGCCAGAGTTACTGGGAAGACCAAGAAGAACTCTGCAAATGGTGAACAAGGTGGTGGTATTACACTCAGCAGCAGGAAAATAATTGTTTATTTAAGTCTCCAGATCCAATATCATGAAATCACACCTAGCACATTAGATCAAATGCCCATGAACTGTTCAGTAATCACTGATGTGTGAGCCACTGTGTTGTAAGAGTTATAAACAAATCAGTCCTGCCCTCATGGAACTTATAATGACCTGGAGGAGTTAGACATTGATGAACCGAATGATGCACATGTGTGGTTGCTTGCCAGGTGCTCTGAGCATGGGTGCTCACATCTATGAGGACAGGGAGCAGGGGAGCCGCATTCCAAGTGGGAGCGCAGGAAGGGGCCCCTGAGCGAGTTCTGGAGGAGGAGGAGGGGCCAGCCCAGGGGAGGTGTGCAGGAAAGGAACAACCCATGCAAGGGCCAGGGGTGGAAAAGACCACCACTACGGTCAATATGGATGGAGCAGAACATGGGAGGTAGAGGGAGTTTTAGTGAGGCTGGACCTCTCAGCCACATGAAGAATGTGGGTCGAAACCACATTTACAAACGCTGATGTGGGCCACAGTTTGTCAATTAGATTTTAAACAATAGTACATTAAAATATTATTTATCCACTACTGACTCTTTTGGCTATCCTTTAAATTTTACCAACCCCATTAATCCTAATACCCTTGGGAAGCTGCAAAGGGTTTTAAGCAAGGGAATCACACGGTTAGTTTTCCTCTTTAAAAGATACTGAGAAAGTCACCTGGAATAATATTGATGAGAAAGCTTAAAATATAGCAGTGAGGAAGACGTGGCATGGAAAATGAGCAAAGGATAACAAACCATTGAGAAAATAAACGTGTTGCTAGAGGGAGAGGGAAATCTATTTCTACCTGATACCCAGCAGTGGTGTGACAAGTGCACCAAATGACATAGCCCACATTTGCAACCCCAGGGATTTACAGAGATTTCAAAAGGACTAATGTGAGGATTGAACAGCTAGAAAAGAGGCGCAATCAGGAATTTTTGCACGTTAACAGTGTAATCTGTGCTTTGGTGGGCCGCACGGCCTGTCATCAAGCTGAGATCACATTAACAGTAATGAAGTGTCTATTCCGAACCCTCAGTCCCCTCACTACATCCCCCAGCTTTTCTTCCACATACTTCTAGAGGTCTCTGGGCTTCTCCTGCATGTGCACATCATCCCAGGAAGCCCCATAAGGGTGCCTGGACACCGTCCGGTGCAGCCCATGGAGAATTAAGGTCTGGGGGTATCACCCCAGTGTCTCACTCCCAGTGCCCTTGAAGTACTCGGAGTTGCTGAGCAGCCACTGCTGGGCAGCTGCGGGGCCACAGTCACTCCAGAAAATCCTACGAGTAGACATCATGCCAGCCCAAGCAAAAGTACTCTCGCTCACTTTTTCTCTCTCTCTCTCACATACACACACTCCAAGATGTCTTTCTCCATATTCCCCATTGGATTCATAGAACCAAACCATGAAAAA
The DNA here is from genome assembly GCF_020740605.2 of Lemur catta. Lineage (NCBI taxonomy): Eukaryota > Metazoa > Chordata > Mammalia > Primates > Lemuridae > Lemur > Lemur catta. Next base: position 27,466,698 of record NC_059128.1, read on the forward strand.
ACAGTATTTTCCTTAAAGAAATAAGAATGACCCAACCCAAATAAGATGTGGGGAAGAAATTGAGGGTTTGAAAAGGAAGACCATTTGCATGGGATGAGAGAACTAAAACAAGGGAAGATTAAGAAGTATCGGTGTGTATTTTTATGAATGAGATCCTACACCCCATATAGCAATTAAATATGGCTTATGTGTAAGTTACCAGAAGGATGCCCAACGTTAAGGACAGGCCTGAATCTTATGCATGTCTCAACCATGCACTACCATGCACTAATCGTTTCTCCCTAGAAAGACCAATGGTACAAAACAACAAAATACAAAGGGAGCAGTTGACACTAGTAAATCCAGCCCTAAGTTAGCAAATGAGAAGCTGGCAAGTAAAAACATAAGATAACAGGATGTTATGTACAAAGGACAAAAAAGAAATCTGAGTTTTGTAATAAGAAGCTGGGTGACATGGATGTTGTAACCATGTTGTAAAAGTTGAGGGCTCACCTATGGGATGATGAATTCAAAATAGAAAGCCCCTCTTTTGCCCCTGGTTGAACGACCAACTGACCACTGAAAATCTATTCAGACCCAGCATCTACTTATGGCCAGCTATGTAGATCATTTCAGTTCTTGTTAATACAAATCACTTATTGCACAAGGATCCAGGCCCTGCTGTTTCAGTGAGTTTCTGGTGGCTGCTTCAAAGTGCAGCCCCTTCTCTAACTGTAGTGCCTGAATCTCTTGTACAGTCTATTGTCCACTGTTCTCTTCCTTTGTGGCATGCATTTATCAATTAGATATTAATTTACATGACCATTTTATTAAGACCTCTCTCTCCTCCTCCAGACAGTAAAATTCATGAGGCATCTTTTCTTGCTATTCTTGCTGCTGTTAGTACCAACCAGTACAAGGTCTGACATAACAGCAATTTTGAGAAAGAATAAAGTAATGAACAAACTGCCCACTTTGGTGTTCAGACATGTTCTGTGGGGAACTGTGCCTTAATTGCAAATAAGGTTTTATCGGAACATAGCTGCACTCAGTTGTCTAAGTATCATCCATGGCTACTTTCAGCTACAATGGCAGAATTGAGTAGCTGCAACAGAGATCATATGGTCCACAGAGGTTAACATATTTCTGATCTGGGCCTTTATAGAAAAAGCTTGCCAACCCTCGAATTAGACCATCACTCTAAGACTGGAATTATTCTTCCTTTGTAATTCCTCAAGCACCTTATTCCATTGACTAATAACCCAAATCCTCTGACTTAAAACACTCAGTTTTCCACTGGAGAGAAAAAGGTTGCATAATAAATTTCTCTGCTCAGTAAGAGTCTTCTCTCTGGTGCTCAGAGAGAGCTCTGTTGTACAATGAATCACAGAATTTTAAGGCTTGTCAGTGTCGTGAGAGATTAAGTCAGACTTATACTTGAAAAGGGCTGCTCTTAAGTCATCCCAGGAAGAAAGTTTTCAACACTTTCAGTCAACAAGACCAGAGAAATGAAGGCTGTGTCATAACACAGAGCAACACACGCGACAGGATGGTAGGGGAAAAACTATTCAAAATTGTATGCATTTTGAGGCGGTTTTATGAAAATGTGAAGCAGAGAAACAAAGACTCAACAAGAGAAGAGCTGGTGAGATAAAATAGTGGGATTATTTGTAATTTTTTTCTTTTCCCAAGTTTTAACTTATAATGGGGATGAGGATGGCGACGATGACTGCTGTGGCACCTACTGGCACAGGGCAGGGCCCCAGGCATTTTATAGACATTGTCTCACAGGATCCTTATGATGCCCTAAGAGGGGCAGGCTACTCTTATGACTTCTGGTCATTATGTCCCACTTTAAAGCCTTTGCAAATACTGGAACATTGTCCCTGGGGGAGATACAGGGCTAGGTGTCTCTGGCCATGTTTTCATCAGCAGATAAATACATGGTGTTGTTTTACGTGTGTTTCTGTTTCAAGACAGTTTATTTAATACATGGGGTTGAGTCACTAGCATTGACCTCACGGCCAACAACACTGTAACTCCTGCCTGTATGAAGCTGATCTAACATGTGCATCCTCCTCCATCAGGCACATCGTGGCCTTCCTGTGTTCAAGAACACTGGACAGAACTTCAGCACTATGCTTGGGCCACTTTAAACAGAAAAATTACCAAGAAGAAGTAGAAAAATGTAAAAAATGTGGCAGTAAGTAGATCAGGAAAAGGATGCTTGTTTACAGTATGAGGGCTGAGACAAAGGGACCGAGTGCCACCTTATTTCACTCCAGCTGGAAACATGCATGTGGAGCGACTCGAGTTTTTCACTCTGTGCATGTCTGCAAATGACCACGAAAGCACTGTGAGCATTGATTTGAGGTTACAAATAAATTTTAGCAAGTAGTGAATTCACAAATACATAATCTGTGGATAATGAGGGTGGACTCTTATCATTTCCCTCATTTATCAGACAGGAAATCTCTGAGGACAGGAAAAGGGCACGAGGTAGGAGAGGAATGGGGGAGGAGAAGGGGAGAAGAGCTAGAGCCAGAGTGGAATCGTCAGGATTTTTTTAAAGGAAATATTTGTGGGCGTTTAAAATCAAGGAGTCCTTTCTAATGTTGAATTTACATTTCACTGAAATTTCAAGCCTATTCCTTGTTTCTTTGCCTACTACCAAAACAGAAAAAAAAAAAAGGCTGCAAATCTCTGTGCATATGCAAACACTCAAGTCCACTGCCAATTTTGAAGGAATCTAACCAAAGGAACCACACCATGTGTTTATGGCAGAGCTAATAACCCACTACTATAATAGACCACCCTGAACTTTGTAGGGTGGTAAAGTCAGCACAACATACTTGTAGCCACATGATAGAGACATCTTTGAAAAATATGTCGTGTTTGTGTCAACAAAGTTTCGTGTTTGCAATTATACATAGCAGTGTGATTTTCCAACTTCTTCAAAACATATTCTGATTTTGCAGTATTCTGTAAGGCAGTGTTCATTTACTGAGGTCTAAATTTCTTGATGTTAGCTGTAGATTCTAAAAAATCAACACATGCATTTGAATAAGCTAGAGTATTTGCTTAGACAAATAAATATCATAAACTAATAATAAAGCTTTACATTTTCAAAGTCCTTTAGAGCCTATAAGGGCTTTCCTGTTCATTTTCTTTTTCTTTGGGGCATTTGCTTTGATCACAAAGCAGAAAATCTAAATGGCCACTTTTTGACACTCTCCATTCAGGGAGAAACTGACCCTTCCACCTGAATGTGTGTGATCATTCCATCAGCCTTTCTGCAGCTGAACACGGTCCTCTCAAGAGCTCAAAGAAGTTCTGTTGCCCCAGAGACAGACATCATTCCCATGCATTTATGCAATCAGATCCCACAACTGCTTCCACTGACTCATTTAAGCTGGGACACATGCATTCGGCATCTATTTAAATAGCACTTATTGCCATAGTAGCTAGGCACTTGGACAAGCCTGCTATTTTTGCAAGAAAATGGAAAAACAATGTAGATGAAATAAAAAGAGGTCGGCGCTAAGACCTGCAGTGGTCATCTTCCTTGGCAGGCAGAGCAGGAGGGTTAGAATCAGGTCAAATTGTCCCCAATAAAAGGCATCAGTCATCTGGAATGTTTTTATTATTCCAGACAGAAATAGGTCAGCCCAGTACACTCAAGGTTGGCCAATTAGACTGAAGTTCTTGTGCAATAAGAAATAAAGGAAGCAGATGCTTAGCAGAACACTTCTCACTCCCAAAGGAGACAGACCAAAATTCCTGGAGAAGATAAATGGATGAAAGCCTTTCATGCTAAATCTACCTCCTTCAAACAAAGGCGATTTGCAGGCTCCTGTTAGGGAACCTGGTGATGTACCACTCAGTGCTTATGCAAACTCTGGCTGGATTTTATCTGCATGAATGCCCAGCAAAATACACGTAGAAAGAACACATGTTAGGAGAGCAGTTTTTGTCTATGTTGAGAAGGATTCTTGGGCTCCATCTGGTTTAGTGAGAAAGAAATGAGATCAGTTGGTGAGGTCTGCTTTGGTATGTGAAAGAGTGAGGACAGTCAGCTTGACAGACATCTCCAGCCATAGGCTTTGGAGTCAGAAGTACTGGACTCACATCACTGACACCAGCTGCCTCAGCGTGGGAAAACCAGTCGCCTCTTAGATACTTGATTCCTCCCTGTATGCAAAAGAGATGATACTACACACAGGATTGTTTTGAAGCTCAGTGATATAATGTTTGGAAAGTAGTTGATACATAAAAAAATTATGTACAGATGATAACTTTTTATTATTTATAATGACTAAAATTTCATTCATGGCAATCATTTATGTCTACTTCACAATCCAGTCCAAATAGTTCACACTATACACTAACCACGTGCTATCCTTCATTTGTCACACTGTCATTTTGTAATATTAAATACTGACTGAAATAAATTTGTTATTGAAAGGGCTCACATATAATCATTATTATTAAGAGTTTTCTATGAGGGCACTTTGATAGGAGCTGACTTGTCAAAAAATAAAGCATGTCATTTATAGAAATACTCAGATAAGAATATACATATCAATGTGTTTAACAGAATTTTATATTTGCATAAATAGTACTTTTTGTCAGTTGGATAAAAACATGTATCCCTTTGTGCTTAAGCAAATAATAAACTTTGCCAAATGACAGAAAGGCAAATTTGACATTTTTGCATCTACTCCATAAGAGACCCAAGAATAACTATTTAATATATAAAGGAATATGCCCAAGTCCCCCTTCCTGCCTTTTGCTTTAAAGTATTTCTAGATCTAGAATATCCACGATAGGTATAAAAATGGTCATAGTTTACTTGTAGCTATTACATAATGAGTATAATATATATTTAGGGGAAAGCAAAAATTAACTATAAACTCAGTAACCCTCAACAAAGATATCATTTTAATGGTTTCCCTTAAGTGGTTCATTGGGTTGAGTTTGTTTTCTCTCTCTCTCTCTCTCTCTCTCTCTCTCTCTGTGTGTGTGTGTGAGAGAGAGAGAGAGAGAGAGAGAGAGAGAGAGAGAGAGAGAGAGAGAGAGAATGTAAAATACCTTTGTTACACAAACAGGAAATCACTAAATGCCGGTACTCTTATCACTTTACTAAATAGCTTAAAGAAGGTATTTGTAAGCCTCACAGGCTCTATAAATCACATTATTCATTTATTCGATAAATATTTGTGGAGAGCACTATAAAAGATAAAAAGATGAATGAGGTCCAGTTTCTGCGTGTAAGAAACTTCCTGAAGGACAAATAACATCTGAGAAAGCCTTAAAGGGCACGTGAAGTTGGGCTAAGTAGAGACAAAGTGTAGGGACAATAGATTTGCTTTTAATTAGAAAATCCAGTGAAAAGCAAGCCTTGGAATCTAGTGTTACAGAAACTACAGAAGGTTCAAACTGGCAAAAAAGACTTTAAATGTGTAGACTGCTAGTAAACAATCTCCTAAATGGCATATTATTAGGTTTTTGTGTATAAAGCATCTAGAATATTTACCCTGAGTTGAACCAACACAAGCACCTACATCTTCCGAGATGAAGAATTGTCATACCCAAGGCATACCATGCTCCTTCCTCCCAAAGGCACCTACAGTCACATAGAAACAGCTCAGATTCACAGAAGGAAAAAGAATTCCTTGCATCTAATTTAAGATGTGAGCATACTTGCTTTGATATTTTCTTCTTCTTTGTTTTTAAACTTCTCTGCAGTATCTCTTTCTCCACATGCTGCATGTGCCCCTCCCTGCTTTCAGGGTTACTGTATTGCTTATGTTATTTCAATGATACTGTATTGTAGATTGATGTAATTTTTGTGTATCAAATTGGAACTGTGTGACCTGCCTTGGGGTTGAAGATTAATAATTGTTCTCAGTGAATGAATGATAAAACCACTGCAGAACCAAACAGATATAAAAATGTACCTGCAGTTATGCCTATATTATTATGATAATTTATGGAGCTACAATATAAGTACAAGGCCAGACCCACAGTCTATTAATCATACAAAATTATACAAGAGGCTACATTGGGTCTTAGATATACATGCAGAAGAGACGTATGGTTGCAAACATAAAAGATAGAAGAGAGGTTTGCAGGGACAGAAGCAATTCAGCCAGGTTTGAGCATTACAATGCAATTACCTAAGCCAGCCTTTCTTTGTCCCAGCAGAAATGGAGAACAGCCATTGAATATTTTATATCTTGCAGTACTTAGCTTGACCTCATTTTAAGGTGACATGAAGTAAGGCTATTCTATCAGATCAAATAGAAGAGGATTTTTTAACCTGTAATTAATAGCATATCTGAAGACTAGGAAGAATGTATTTCAAAAGTCACAGCTGCATAAGCATCTGCTTTTGACCTGTGTGGTCTCTATAAAAACGTCATAGGGACCTTATCCCATGGTTGAAGAAGGTGCTAGCTTAGGGTGGGACATGGACATGGACTGACACTACATTATATTTTCTTTCGCTCACATATGACCTGAACAAAAGAAATCATCAATGATGATGCTAAATGTTTTCCCAAAGAGCTTTTAAGACACATTTTGTAAAGTTTTGCCAAATCTTGCCCATTCCAAACTTTAACCAAAAATAGTCATTGGCATTTTTCCCCACAATGGATATTCCCTCTTATATACTAGAAAATTGCTGCTAACCTTATCTAAAATGGTTATGTGCACTTGCCTGACTTATTCCTAGCTTCTTTGAAAACATCATACTTATTTTAATTTGCTCTCATCTAGACCAAGTTTCCACTTGACTTTTGGTATGGACAATTACTTCCGTCAGCAGTTTCCTAGAATACCCTGTCCACCATCTCTCTTTCAGTGAATTACAAAGCCACAGTGCTATTGGTTTGTACCTCCAGCACCAAAGTAGCATTTTAAAATTTGTTTTGTTAGAGTTAATATAAAATATAAGCTATAGGAAGAAAGAAATGGCAGACCAGAGGCAGCCTGCCAGCTTGCTGCTCTGAAGTAAGGAAGTGAAAGGTGCAGGCAGCTGCCTACATATGGATCACTCACCCCTGAAGCAGCATTGTGAGTTCACAAAGAAGCAACATGGGACACACAATGTGGAAAAAAAGGTGATAGGGTGAAACAAATAACCAAATCCGAGAACAGAGGGGAACAATGAAATAGAGCGTGGGAGCATCATGCTTGCCCTGCAGGCGCGGTGCGGACTGAACTGCAAGATGGCTCCCAACACCCCGACAGGCCTCCTACCTGCTCAGACAGGGACCCGCCTGGAGTCTGTGCAGAGCCATTGCACTAGACAATAGGTGCTGGGGGGATCAGGCAACAGCTAAACCCATCCTGAACTCTCAGGTGAACCGCACCAGTCTACACTGGGCTAGGGAGGGAGTGGACTGACTTGTGACTTCCCAGACATGTACCCCAGAAATTGAAGCCAGGTGCTTCACCCCTAGAGCACAGCAGGACCTGGTTATGGGAATTGACCAGAAAGCAGCAGGCCCCCAACAAAATCAATGTACACAAATCACTAGCATTCATATATGTCAACAACAGCCTAACTTAGAACCAAATCAATGACTAAATACCTTTCATAATAGCAACAAAGAAAATAAAAGACATAGGAATATATTTAACTAGGGAGGGGAAAGACCTCTATAGGGAGAACTATGAAACACTGAGGAATGAAATAGCAGAGGACATAAACAGATGGAAAAACATATCATGCTCATGGATTGGCAGAATCAACTTTGTTAAAATGTCTATACTACCCAAAGTGATCTACAGATTCAATGCAATCCCTATTAAAATTTCAACATCATTTTTTCACAGACCTAGAAAAACTAATTCTATGCTTTGTATGGAACCAGAGAAGACCCTGTATAGTCAAAGCAACCTAAGCAAAAAAAAAAATAAATAAATCATGAAGTATCAATTTACCAGACTTCAAGCTATACTACAAGCCTAGAGTAAACAAAACAGCATGGTACTGGAACAAGAACAAAGACATAGATCAACGGATGAGAACTGAGAACCCAGATATAAAACCATCCACATATTGCCATCTGATCTTTGACAAAGCAGACAAAAACATACACTAGGGGAGAGAGCCCTTCTTCAATAAATGGTGCTGGAAAAATTGGATAGCCACGTGTAGAAGACTGAAACAAGACCTACACCTCTCACTACTCACAAAAATTAACACACAATGGATAAGAAACTTGAGCCTAAGGCATGAAACTATAAGAATTCTAGAAGAAAATGTTGGAAAAACTCTTACAAACATTGGTCTAAGAAAAGAATTTATGAACAAGACCCCAAAAGCAATCACAGCAACAACAAAAATAAGTAAATGGGACCTGATCAAACTAATAAGCTTCTGCACAGCCAAGGAAATAATCATTAGAATGAGTAGACAATCTCCAGAATGGGAGAAAATATTTTCATGCTATATATCTGATAAAGGGCTGATATCTAGAATCTATAGAGAACTCAAGCAAATCAGCAAGAAAAAATCAAACAACTCCATTAAAAAGTGGGCAGCATACATGAACAATAACTTTTCAAACGATGATAGACTAATGGCCAACAAACATATGAAAAAATCAAAACCACAATGAGATATCACCGTACCCCAGTGCAAATGGCTTTTATCAAAAAGTTGCAAAGCAAATGCTGGTGTGGATGTGGAGAGATAGGAACACTCATACACTGTTGGTGGGACTGCAAACTAGTACAACCTCCATGAAAAGTAGTATGGAAATACCTCAAAGAACTAAAAGAAGACCCATCATTTGATCCAGCAATCCTACTACCAGGTATTTACTCAAAGGAAAAAAAGACATTCTGTAAAAAATACACCTACATGTGAATGTTTATAGCAGCATAATTCACAATTGCAAAGATGTGGAAACAACCCAAGTGCCCATAAATACACGAGTGGATTAATAAAATGTGGTATATGTACATCATGGAGTACTACTCAGCCATGAAAACATGGTGAACCAATACCTCTGGAGACCACTTTTCTAAGTGAAGTATCACAAGAATGTAAAAACAAACATCACATGTACTCACCATTAAATTGAAACTAATCGATCAAAACTTATGGGCACATGTGGAAATAACATTCATCAGAAATCAAGCAGGTGGGAGAGGGATGGAAGGGATGGATAAATTCACACCTAATGGGTACAATGCACACTATTTGGGGGATAGGCACACTTATAACTTTGACTCAAACTGTGCAAAAGTAATTCATGCAACCAAAACATTTGTATCCCTTTAATGTTCTAAAATGAAAATATTTAAAAAATATATACATGTATAAGCTATATATTTTCTAAAGAAATAAAACCCACATCTTATTTCGTTATGGAAAGAATAGTTTCATTTCTGAACTGTGGTGAAAATCCAAACTGAACTATAACGCAAAATAAGGAGTGAAAAGCAAAAAGCTAAGTGATTTTACTTTCCTTTTTGTGGTAAATTAGATACTTAGTGATCTATGAGTACATACACGTTCATTACTGATAATCATTTTTACTGCTGCCATTGCATACTTGTGTAATAAGGACACATTGTTAGTAATTCTAATAATTGTCATTTGAGTTACTATTCCTCCCTGTATTAGGCACATAGAAGGCACTCAAATGCTGCTTAAAAACCCAAAACCAACGAAGGAAAGCCTCTCATGTAATATCAGGACTACAAAGAAATAGCTTACTGGTATTCAAGGTTATAGAGAACTTGGTTATTTTACCGTATCATCAAGGTATTTTTAAGAAAATATCCATCATCCAAATCTGGTTGAAGAGGTTTCACTCCTCACATTGCAGATCAGTATACAGGACATAGGACAGAAGGAATCAGCTTAGTCCTGCTAAGGACTGTGGCATACATGGGTTGCTCCTGTCCCTACACGGGGGGGGGGGGGGGGGTGGCTCAAATACCAGCAGTACCAATTTATATTTTTATTCTTCAAAGGTAACACATGTAAGTAACAAGAAATTTACTCCCTTGCAGAGCTCTGAATGATGACAAAAAAAAAAAAGAGGGTCCTGTCAGCTCCTTATGGTCAGGAAGGATCTGGTTTTGAACACTGCCTGCACAGCAATTATGAAAGCCTGAATCAAAATATCAGGTAATAGATATTACTTGCCCCTGTGGCATAATAACCACCCAGCAAAGAAAATTATTTCATCTGCTACTTACCTAGTAGATGTGAATGTCAAGGACAGGAAATCCAATTTCCCACACTGAACTAACCCAAAAGTCCCAACAATAGCTTTCTATGATGTGAATTATAATTAAAGGGGGACAAATAAAGCAAAGTACTTTAATTAAAGCAACATTGTAGAGACACTAAAGGGATATATTACAATGACAAGTTCCCATTCCCATACCCTCTCCAGGCATTTCAGAATTAAGAGAGTACATGAATACAAACAGAGGTAGAGAATTATAACAAAGGAGCTTTTTATTTACTTACTTATTTATTTATTTATTTTAGAGACAGGGCCTGACATTGTTGCCCAGGCTGGGGTGCAGAAGGTCACTGCACTCTCAAACTCCTGAGCTCAAGAGATCCTTCCACTTCAGCTTCCCAAGTAGCTGGGACTAAAAGCACATGCCACCATGCCTGGCTAATTTTTTTAAAAAATTTTTTATAGTGATGGAGTCTTGCCATATTACCCAGGCTGGTCTCTAATTCCTGGGCTCAAATGATTGCCCCATCTTGGCCTCCCAGAATGCTAGGATTATGGGCATGAGCCACTGCACCTGGCCAACAGAGGAGCTTTCTTCTACTGCTTTAGTCCATTTGTGCTGCTATAACAGAATACCCAAGACTGGGTAATTCACAAAGAAAAGGAATTTATTTCTCATGGTTCTAGAGACCGGGAAGTCCAAGAGCATGACACCAGCATCTGGTGAGGGTCATCCCATGGTGGAAGAGGGAAGTTGGAAGCCAGTGCAGGAGACAGGAGGAAAATGGCAGCCAAATTTACCCTTTTACCAGGAGCCCTCTCCTGAGATAACCAACCCACTCCTGTGAAAAAGGCATTCATCCAATCACCACCCAAAGGCCCACTTCTCAGCACCTCCACAATGGCAACCAAGTTTCCAACACATGAACTTTTAGGGACACATTTAAACCATAGCATACACTCTGGCTACCCTGGCGATTCAAGATATATGGGGTGAATTTTCAATTTTTGAAATTGACAATGAACTGCAATATACCTCAGCCACATAGATCTGAGGGCATTTCTGAGACAGCACTTCCCATGATAGCCAATTGAGTCTATAATGACCAAGAATGAAATTTTCTAAAGGGTAGTAAGAAAGTGTATCTATCATAAAGGCTAAGATTGAAGTTACCTTCATCTGCCTTTTACAAAGTTTAGAGTGAGTCATTCATTTCCCTTTCTATTCAATTAAACAAACATTTATTGAGCATCTCTTATATTCAATTCAAACAACAGGTGCTATATGGAGAAGTGCCTTCGTTTAGTCCAACCCAAGTTTTCTGACTGCTAAGATTTCATCATCTTGGGGATACATTTGTTACTTAAGTGCTACACCCAAAATGCCAGCTCAGGTGTAAGTAGAGATGTAATACACTGACGTTTTAACAGATCACAGTAGTTTTTTGGCAATTTTAGTCACCACACAAATAATGCAGAAGAGATAAACCTGGATGATGATTCTCCCAGCAGTAAAAGCCCAAGTCTATCTTAAACACCTGTTAGTTTTCCACCTCTAGGCCTGAAAATCCAAGTAATTATTAGCAGAGATGTTCTGTAGGAGAACTAACAGAGAAAGCACCTGACCTATCAGAACAAGTCGCTGTGTTCTTCTGAGACTGGTGTTGGATCCATTGTGGTCCTTATACTGCAGCAGTTCTCAAACTTTATTATGCATTCGAGTCATCTAGAGGACTTGTTAAAACACTGATTGCTGGCTCCAGCCCCAGAATTTTTGATTCAGTAGATCTGGAGTGGGACCCAAGAATCTGCATTTCTAACAGGTTCCCAGGCGATGCCCATCCTGCTGGTTCTGGGACCACAGTTTGAGAATTGCTGTTACATGACCTGACTCAACTCACAATGAACCTAAAATTATAGCACTGTCAAATATGGAGTTAACAGTACAATAGGGGAGGGGACATCCAAGTCATACAAAATTGGCACTGAAAGGGGTCAACACAAATATTTGGCTGAGCATTCTCTGCTTCTTTTGGGATTAGAGTCATGCTCTGCACATAGTGGGGGCTCAGAGCAGGCTTGCCTTTCCTGTCCCTGCCATGGGGCCATGCTACTGCTCATGAGCAGTGCTGCTGCCTGTACCTGTTGGGAATATGTGCTAGTTTAATAAACACTTGACCTACCATGTGCCAGGCGCTATTATAAACTGAGCAGGGCTTGCCAGCCCAGGGTGGGTGGGTCGAAATTGTTGAAACGTGAAATCTAGCCTGATAGCGCTCTTGAACCAAGCCAGCTGAATTTTAGGACTCCCAGCATGCCCACCACACCTGGGGCTGGCACTCATATGCAGATTAGGCAAACATTTCAGCCATAGAGAAGGAGCAGAGGAGATAAACTTGCATAATAGGAAAAAAGACCTTTGCTCATAATTTTTGGAATAATCTGTTCCAATGCTGGGGCTCATTTGTCTATTTTCGTTTCTCAAAGCAGCTTCTTCCTTTTCCAGAGAAATTGCCTTGGGCCAGATTTCTGTTTTATAATTTTCTGAGTATTTCTATGACTGATCTTCTCTTAGTTTTCACCAGCTCATAAGTATGTGCTGGGTCCCACATGACGAAATGTGGTACATAAAAGTCCAGCAACTATATTTACGGATAATAACAAACCTAAAGGAGGGACTTTCCCCTAGATCGGATAGTATCAATTTTTACCTTGATCTATGAGGGCACTGCCACAAGTGCAGGACTATTCTCTTAAAAGTCTGAAAGGCTGAACTAGTTGTAGAAATTAAGAAGACCTTTCCCCTCTAAAAAAATTATGTGAAATTACTGGAGATGTTCACTACCAACATCCTGTCTTGTTACATATTCCATGACCCTGCAATTTAGGTAATTTGTCAGTAGGTGGCAGTAATGCATCAGCACCTCCCAGCCTTGAGCCGGGCTTTTGGCAAAACTATTCTCCTTATTCAATATGAAGGATTTCCCTGAAATATTTGTGTATACTACATATCAAGCTAGGGACCCAGAACAGAAAGACGAACTGACCTGGCTCTAACTTTATCACAAATATAATTCTTTATTAAAATAACTAAACCTCAGCAAACAAACACAAGTGGTAAAGATATTTTCATGCAGCCCTTAAAAGAAAGAACAAACCGGAACTCAGTAAGATCTAGAACCGCTGCTCAGAGTAGGAGGAGGTCAGGAATGACTGGCCTCTGGTAATGTGCCTGGCCCCGGGGCCAGGACTATCTGAGGGGCGAGGGGCATCCCTGCTGAAGGAGGTGGGGTCTATGGATGGAGGAAGCACTCTGAGGTGTCACAGCGGGGCCACCACCCAGTAGGCTGTGAATTAGCAAGCCCCAAGGGCCCGAGCTTCTCTCTCCAGAGCCCCCACCCATCCTGGTGGGAGAGTCATTTCACAACCCTAACGGGCATCAGAAAGCCTGGGGTTGTCCTTTTTTGTCCAGTCCCTGAGCTGAAAGGCTAGGGAGATGCAGTAAGACACAGGAGTGTCCTCGGGGCTGCTGACAGTTTTGGTCATTTGGCCCAAGTCAAGAAAGGAGAGTGAGGTCTGCGGCACCTCTGGGAGAGGGCAGGGGCTGGGCAGCCCAGCCCATAGACAATGTTGGGAGGGTACTGGGGATAGCACAGTGTGTGTGGTGCTGGCTGTGGTGACTATAACTGCAGTTATTTTGTAAGTGAATAAATGAATGAAAATGGTCCACCAATCTATGTCCATCCTGAGATGCGGTTTTCAGTGAGTGAGACAGAACAGCCGGCAGATCAGCAGGTGCAGCGGCTGAAGCAGCGAGAGTCGGGAAGGGAACGGACAGGTACCTATGGCTGTCAGGGTACAGTGCTCTCTGCGGGGGGTGCAAAGAATGGGGGACGAGGAAAAGAGGCTTAGCCGCAGCCCAAGAAGGACCAACGGCACGTGACTGGACTGAGGAAAGCCCTAGAAGGACATATTCTCATATTCCCTTAACATCTAGTCGTGGATGTTAAGATAACAGCTGGGAAGTACGGTGGGCTTTCCTTATTAATCTCCACATGATTTTCTGCTACCACTAGAATTGGTAATTCACAACCAAGCTATCATTGGTACAATTACAAGATGATGAGAGCTCAAAGGCCATTTAGGAATTACCCTGTACAGCTTTCATATTTTATAAATGAGAAAATAGGATCTGAGAGATCCCGTCATACGCCCAAGGCCAATTATTTTGTATTGTGCTAGAGGACAAAACTAGAGACCAGACTGAAAATCTTTCCATTTCTTAAATCCTACCCCTCTGGTCCTTTACTTGGGTCTTTTTTTCAATCATTTTCCCCATATCAGCTTTCCCGGGACCTAGATATAGTAAAAAGCTGTTGTGAACAAGTTTTCCCCCATCTCTGGTTGGATTGGCATCACGCTTCATCTGGGATATTTCCAGCATCTTGCTATTCTGCCCCTCACAAACTGTCTACTTACCCTGCTCCCAGGACAGCCTTTTAGCATTCTTGCTTTCACACACTCTGTTGACCACCTTTGTCCTGGACAGAAGAATAGAATGAATCAGGTGTAAAACTACAGACAGGCCTTCCTATGTGGCCTCTGGAACTCAATTCCAGACCTCTGTCCAAGAGACGTGAGTGCCCACATCCACCAAACGACATGCACAGGAATGTCATAGCAGTTTCATTCGAAAGAACCAAAGATTGGAAACAACTCAAATTTCCTTCAACAGGTGAATGGATAAAGAAATTGTGGCTTATTCATGCTATGGAATTATACAACATTAAAAAAGAAAAAAAAATAACTGATACATATAACAACTTGGATAAATGTCACAAACATTGTGTTGAAGGGAAGAAGCCAGTTACAACAAAGTACATACTAAATTATTTCATTTATGTCAAGTTCAAGAATAGGAAAAATTAATCGATGGTGATACAAATCAGAATGAAGATTATCTTGAGGAGATACTGACTGGACAGGGACACAAGGGATACCTCTGGGGTGCTGGAATATTCTGTGCCTCGACCTAAATGAAGGTTATCCGGGTGAAACCGTGTGTGTATAAAAGTTCACTGAGACAGATAAGATTAGTGCACTTTATATTTTCAGCCTCTCCTGGTTTAACGTCTTTCTTGGTTTAAAATATTCTTTCTATTTTGGCAGATTCAAATATTTTCATTACTCATCACAGTTCCCAGCCCTAAGTTCGCCCCTCCCCGGCTGCCTGCCTCACTTCCTAGCTGCCTGAACTCCCAGAGGCTTCAGGCTTGCTCTTTGCTTATTCTTGGCAGCAAAGACAGAGATGAGTTTATCTATTATGTGGGCAAAGGCATGTAGTGGAAACAGAACACAGTGCCATGTCCTCAGTGGGCTCTGGGTGCCCCACTGAAATCCTCCTACCTCTTGCTGGCATCTATTTCTGGGGTCTTTCCCCTTGCTCTGAAAGTGCCAGAACAGGTCTGCAGGTCCTACCTTCAGCAAACTTAAGAAGTGAGCAGAATCCCATTCTCCCCTTCTTATAGAGACCTCCAGAGTACATGGAGAAGCATGTTCTGCGCCATCTCTCCCCATGGGGGGTGGTGCTGGGTGGGAGAAGAGACGATATATCATCTTCTCAGGTTCCTCAAATATGGTTCACCAAAATGCATGCTTCTCTCTCCCAAAAACTGCCTGAAAACAACGGACATATCTAACTGTTATGGGACCACCCCCCACTCCAGACAAATTCTGCCTCATTCTAACTAAGGAGTGCGTTAGAAAAATCTTCACAGGAACTTGGGGTTCCCTATGAGATTTGCCACTTGGAAGTTATTGCTTTTGGTTCAACGGAGAGCTCCTCCCACAGGACTCCATGTCCTTCCAACAAGTCCTGAGATGGAGGGGAAGAAGTGGTAAACTGGGGGAGCAAGGAAGGGCATGTCTTAGGGATACCTCACAGCACTGAGACAGACTCAGGTACCCAGACCGCATGGGCTGAGGGTGCACTCACTCCCAGATCAAGGATGAGTGGGGACCAGCACTGCCCACCTCACCAGGTCAGCTTCCTCCACTCCTCCCCTTTCTCCCTGACCTGGCATTGCCGTCACAACATTCCAGTGGACACTTAGGAAGCGCGCACCAGCCACGGGGCACTGCACCGGCCCTGGGAATATGGGGATACTCAGCCCAGTCCCCACCCTGGAGGAACCTCTCTCTAATCCAGTCTCCCTGGCTGGAGCACTCATTTGTGCACTGCTCACTTCATCCAAACTGCTGTTCTCCAAAATAGTTTACAATCTCCTAAACCAATGTCTGATCTTCTCCATTCCACTCAAACTCAAACTTATTTGAGAGGAAGAACATGTCTTACTTCATCTGGACATTTCCCGCAGGGCCAGCCCAGCCCCATGCCTAGAACATAACACGTACTCAATAACGTTTTGTTCAACGCGTGAATGAATGAAGCGAGTCAGTACAGACACCATAGGTTACAACCATGTTACTTTCCCTCTACTGAAAACGAAAGTTGATTTCAGTGTAGAGGCTGTGAAACACAAGTATGACTCACTGAAAATTCCAGAAGTTACAGTGTGCCGAGACATATCCTTTCTTGCCTTGATTTGCTTCTTCTTTCTTATGCTGGAATACTTAACCAGAACACAAGCATGCCAGGTGCATGTCACAAAACTGGTAAACAGAAGGAGAGAATTATCCAGGGTTCTGCAAAGATGGAGAAAATGATTTCTGGGGAAAGATCCTTAGTCAAAACAGGAAATTGACAGAAAACATTTAATAACTGCAGTAGCAAAGAAGTTCCACTTAGAGCCTGGCCATTCCATGACACTTGTACAGTCCCTCTCCCACACTTTGAAGAGTTCCACGGCAGGGTACATCAGTCCCTTCATGTGTGCCACGGAGAATGGGCCTGCCTGGGACCTGAAGGCTCAGGGGGCCACCTGCTTTCCTAGCTGTGTGATAGTGGAATGTCCTGCATCCCTTTCCATTTCATATCCAGTGGGAAAAATGCTTAATGGGTCCATTCCGCACAAGGGCCTCTGTGAGGGCTACCAGCTGCCAAGACCGCCACCTCCTGATACCACTGTGACCCTGAGCATCACAGCCATGCTGTCCTGTGGGTGATTAGCTCTGACAGGTGGGTGGGTCACCTAAAGCCATATTCAGGCACCAAGTCTCTTCCAACCTGTGGGCAGCTGGGGAGGCTCCCAGCCTGCAGGAGGGGCACACCAGGACATGAGCCTTACGGGACAGTCCACGCGCTCTGATCAGGTCCACTTTGGGCTTGGCTAGATACTGGGATGGTGAGTGGTGTTTCCAGGGATCCTCGAGAGTTGAGTTACATGGGATATTCTGGGGAGTTTCAAACAAAAATGATTTTTTTCTGAGACCCCCTTCCCAGGCTTACTCTTGAGCTCCCCTGCCTGTGGCTGGGAGACTCAGAGCCAGTTCCCAAGAATTGCATGTGGTTCGGCATCGGACTTCTTAGCAGTCCTGCACGGTCTTGCCTCAGTAAAGCACAGGCATGCAGGAGCACAACGGGCTGAAGAACTGTCTGCAGGGAGAAGCCACCACACTGCCCCTGCCCCCACACCGAGCAGGAAAGAGGTCTTCTAGCATGTTCTACGCATTGCATGAGAGGCTGGGGCCCTGCAAATCTAAGAGGGTCTCTTCCTTTAACAGCTGGCCTAAGAATCCTCTCAGATCACTCTGTGGATGGGAAATCCTGGCAGCTGAGGACCAATTATCAAGAGGATACCAAAGAGAGAAGTATGAAGTGCTTTTGAAAAAGGAGTCAATCTTTCATTTTTGGAGCCACAGCAATAAGGGGAGGAAGAGGTTATTTTGATCCAAAGATCTTGGGGTCATTGAGTATTTTTAAATACAATTCATGAGACAGGCCACAAGTCCTGATAGACAGATCCTGTTGAAATGTCCCTCACCCATTCAAGTTGACGAGGTTAATGCAGAGGGACTAAAAAAATGTGTCACGGAAAAAACATGTCACGTCATGACAGCTCTCTCCCTGGATGCACATTTTATCGGCAAACATCCTCGGCAAGTCAAAGCATGAAGGCAGCATCTTGATATTGCCATTATCACTGATGCCCTGCACAAAACAATTGTCACCGAGACGGGCCACAGCATAGGCTCTCATAGGCCAGAAAAAGGGATCCCAGGGGACAGGGAGTTGAGTTTACCTTTCCACGCCCGCTTGGGGAAATCGACTGTACTCCTGAGCAGTGTGGCTTTAGAGCAGGGTTTCTCCACTTTGGCACTATTGACATCGTGAGCCAGATCATTCTGTTGTGAGCAGCTGTCCTGTACATTGCAGGATGTTAGTAGCATCTCCAGTCTCTACCCACTAGATGCTAGTAGCACCCTCCTCTGAAGCGTGACCACCAAAAATGTCTCCAGATATTGTAAACTTTCCAGATATTGCAGAAAATGTCTCCAGCTCTTACAAACTCACCCCTGGTTGAGAATCACTACTTTAGAGCAAGAAATGCCTGGGATGAGGTGAGAGACTTGGGAAGAGAGCTCACGTAGGCCTCTGCTGAAATATCACCATACCTCAACCTACATTATTTTTTTTGTCAGAAGCACTTACACCCACCTAGTAGATGATACATTTGTCTTCTCTCTGGCTCCCCCACTAGACAGTCAGGTCCTCAAGTGAAGAGACTGTTTTGGCCACTGCTGTAATACTGGTGCCCAGCACACAGTTGGCACTCAACAAAAACCACCGAGCTTGTGAATGGGACTCAATGATACTGATCTAATGCCAAATTGCTAGCTTCTCATATATTTAAGAAGTCAACATTTTAAAGTGCAATAAGCATCACAATTGATGGCAGTTGCAAAATATTAGGAGAGAGGCAGGAGACTACCACCTGAGTTACACCCACCAATGCTGGGGGGATGTCTATATATACACAATAATATAATACATAACATATGTTATATATACGCATATAAGGGTGTGTGTACTAGTTCTTACTGGCATAAAAATAAACTTTAAAAACCACAACTTAATTTTTATAGTCCCCCAAACAGTAACTAAATACCACTCACTAAGCCTCAAGGGTGTTGTAAGGATAACATTGTAAAATCCGTTGGCTTCCTCCTCTAAAAGGCATTACTAGCTTACACAAAAGAACTATGACATCATCTCAAAAGGACTGCTGAGTGAGGTTCTATGGAAATCTGAAAGAGTTCAAATGCATCTTAAATCATCACAGTTCTTGATTTTTGCAAACTAGCATAGCCCATTAGGAAGGGAATGAAATTGATTTCCTTGGAAGCCCCACCCTGCCAATGAGCCATTTTTGTATTCCCCCAGCAGTCTGAATCTTTGAGAAACTTCCACATTTAAATGAGTTAGCCAGCTCCAGAATCACAAAATGCCACACCTTAGGGAAAGGCCACGAGGCATGGCAAGCTCAACGCTGCAGTAGAGCAGTGCGGTGAAGAGCCCAGCTTTTGAACCAGATGGCCTAGGTTAGAATCCTAACAGATGCTGGGCAGGTTACTTAATTTCTCTGTGACTCAGTTTCCTCCTCCACGAGATGGTATGATAATAGTACCTATCTCATAGAGTGGTTGTAAGGATTAAATAAGAAACTGCATGTAAAGTATTTGTTGTTAATAATTCAGATTTCAGTATGAAAGGTCAGGCTAATTAAACTCACACTTTTTGGTGTTATTTACGGTTTCCTCTCCTACACCACTAAAGATAACAATGAAGTCAAGATGTGCTATTGGACTTTGAGGTTTTACAATAGAAACCAGACAGAGGACAAGTGGTTCCTTCTCCTTTTATTTCAGAAGCAGACTATCCTCCCACCCCTTAAAAAAAATCCAGGCATAGATCACCACCAAGATATTTTAGATGAGAAGTGATGGAAAGTTAAGATTTGGTAAAATCCCTATCACTGTGGTACCTAACCTTTTCAACACCTTGATGGACTGTGGGGAAACACTAGTCTATTGCTAATAAAGATTAACAATTGCAAAAAGCATCCAAGAATCTTCTTTTCTTGACCACTAGGCTGGTGGTTCTTGTATATGACGTTTGTTTGCTTGATTTTTGCAACAAATAGAAATTGTCATTTATTGCACAGTTGTCTCTACAATAAGTGGTTGGAAAAAAAGAGAGACTGATGGGATTTGTGTGTTCATGCACATGTGCTCGTACATTCTTATGTGTGTGCACATATGTATGCATGTGCACAAATCCCTTCAGCTTCTCCTTCTTTTCTTCCCCCTTCAGCATACATGCATATGCACACATATGTGTATAATTAAGGAAAATGGTGAGGCTTAAACATGCTGGTGCATTGCTAATTTAGTTCTATGTATAATTTAAACCAATAAGGAAAAATTACCTAGATTTTTAAATTCAAAACGTCTCAATATAGGGAATTCTGATGAAGGTTTTAAAATACTGGCTGTGCCCAATCCAACACAGACAGCTATTATTGGAAAAAGCATGCACACTGAGATATACAAATACACACCCAATAAACTCATCCATCTTGTTAAAACCTTATGTCTCCAGATCCATAGGGGAAAAAAAATCAGTAAATCTCTCTTATTAACACTTTCAAGGCTGATTTTTAAGGGCTTTTTTATACCTATCATAGGTACAACAGATTGTTCCTGAGTGGATTGTTCTGTATATTAAGAATAAATGGATTATTTAAATACATAAATAATCACAGTCCCTGTGATAACAAACATATATCTTATCATTTTAACCTGTATATTTAAGCTATAGAAATCAACGTCGACCCAAATAAATTACAGAAAGGCAAATGACAATAAGATAACAGAGTTAAAAGAGATGAAAACGCATGCTTATCTCTGCATCTTTCAATTTGGTTCTCGTAGAGATTGTGCGAATGAGTGATCTCCTCCCACATGCACAGAAGCGATGGCAGTTTTCACCTCCTTGACCTTGCTGGGCTGAGAAGTGAAGGAGGCAGTTGAAGAAGAAAAGGATGGAAAGATGAGGGAGATCGGGAAATTTACAAAGCATATCTAAGGGTGAACGCAAATTTGCCAGTCAACATTTTGTAATGTTTGTGATTTCTTAAAATTGTCCACAAGGCTTTACTGATATCCATTATAAATATATATGAAATATATATAATATCAATCTTCATTAAATATTTTGGGTATTGGGGGTACAATATGATCATTTTGTTGGACAGAATTTATTGGTAAGAAGGGGATACATTACAGGTGCACAACATTCTCTAAATACTTTGTGAGTATATTATCCAGGGAAGGCTAACTGCTGTAACAAACAATTCCCAAATCTCAGTGGCTTAATAGTGATAAAACTGGATTTCTTGTTTATGTGCCAATTGAAGCTGCCTGCTCCTAGGGCAGCTCTCCTGGGTGGCTCTCCTTCAAGCCACAATGCAGTGACCCAAGCTACTTCTACCTAGTGGCCCTATCATCTCTAAGGGCATGTTTCTCAAATGTTAATGTGCATAAGTATCACCTAGGGATCTTGTTAAAATGCAGATTCTGGTTCTCTAGGTCTAGGGTGTGGTCAAGGACTCTGAATTTCTAACAAGCTCTCAGGTGATGCCCACCTGCCCCAGATACTCTGCATCTCATAGGCAGAGGAAGAAAAGGAGAAAGAGTAGATGATCACGTGGGCAAGAATGTACCACTTCCACCAGCATCTCACTGGCCAGTCTCAGTCACATGGCCACACCCAACTGCAATGGAGGCTGGGTAATGTGGTCCAGCCATGAGTCCAGGAGGAAAAAGAGTTTTGTTAACAGTTAGCCACTCTCTGCCATAATAAGTAAAGAAGCAATAAACCAAAGAGATCTCAAACATCTAAATCATTACTCCTTCCTACTTGTAAGCTCAGATCAAATTTATTCAGGAGCAAGAGGCTCAACCACCCTAAGTAAGTCATTGTGTCTGTTGAAACTCTAAAGACACAATCTAAAGCATTTGTCTTAAATTCTTAAAGCTGTCATAGAGCAACACATCATAAACACAAATTTCTTAGGTCCCGAGGGACTTAAAGTTCCCTTCTGTAAGGATTAGAGAAGAAAATTTTCTTCTTAGAAGACATCTGCAGTGTAGTTCAACAGAGCTTACATTAACCCCAACACATACAGCAAATTGTTCACCCTTTGAACCCCAAAACGTTTCCTGATCCTTATGTCATCATTCTACTAGAAGAATCTACTGGAAGAACTCCGAAGATAAACGTATTCAACAAACTAAAAGGGGGAGGGAAAAAGACTGCCTTCCCCTGTAGAAAAGTTGCTTAGTGATTAGATTCTGTCATACCCAAAGAGTAACAGCTTCTCCAAAGATAATTGTTAATATGCCTGGTATATATTGATTCAAAAGTGGTAGTGGCAGCAGCAGGGCGGGGAGGGGCTCTCTTCTTACCTTGGCTAAAACCACATGTGAGCAAAGAAGAGTGAGACTTGGAAGTCATTTAGCTATGAGAGCTAGAGACCAAGTAAATTATCAACATCACTTAAAGGGAAATCACCATAGGGCAAGAAGGGCCCCTTGCCTGGGACCCAGTGCTTCAGGGGGCTCTGCTCTGGCTCCCCCTCTTCACAGGGCAAGGACCCCAAGGTACCGGGGCATGTGTCTTAGCAGAGCCATAGTTCTGCCTTCTATAACAGCACTGCTCCATAGAAATGTTATGGAAGCTACAAATGCGAGCTACATATATAAAGTCGTTAGTAGCTACATTAGAAAGTAAGAAAGAAACAGGTAAATTAATTTAATCGTATATTTTATAACCCAATACTACATCCAAAATACTATGTCAGTATATAATCAATATAAAAATTATTGATATTTTATAACCTGTATTTTTTATATTAAGTCTTCAAAATCCAGCATATCCTTTAAATTTTTGGCACATCTCAACCAGTGCTCTACAGCCAACACATGGCTGCTGGGCACAGGTGTAGACCAAGCTCTAGGTCACAGGACCCTGGAATTCCCTACCAGCAGGATCCCACGTCCACTCCCTGATCAAGTCTTCCCTGAGTCCATGCTCCTGAGGACAGACCATGCCACACTCTGAGGCCTCAGGGGGACCAAAGAGCAGCTGTCTAAGGGGCATTTGGGTGGAGCCTTGACTTACAGATGGGTCACATGCATGTGTGCCTGGCACTTCATAAGAGGAATGGGGTGGGGTGGAAAAAGAAGGGGACTGGAACACGGGCCAGGAGACAGCTTCCTCCCCACCTCATGTGCTGGCTCCAACCTTGAAAGCATCCAAGGATTTTAAGTTCTTTAAAATATTGAGCCACAAGGTATTTGGTCTTCTTTTTATATCTTGATCCAGCCCCATAAGTATTAAGGAAGAGGAGCTGCTTTAAAAGTCTGATAAAAACAATAACTGCAGGTAGTAACAAACTCTGCAGTCATCAGGGGAGAGGAGAGAATCTCATTCTTTAATTTTAAAGCAAGTGAGTGGATAACATGAGACAATTTGTCAAGCCCCGGGGAGCCCTCTGTATGATCATGGACAATGCTTTAATGACCTGCCCTTCATTGCCCTGGTCATTACTGTGCCTCTGCACTTGACTGTTATAGGTCCAACAGGTAGATGCCAGGAGGTTTCAGGTGAGTCATTGTCCTCAGAAGCTGTGGGTTAAAGATATTACTGGATATGTTTATACTATAGAAATTAAACATTGCAATTCACGTTATGACCTTGTTCCTTTGCTTTGCTCACCCCCTAGCAAGTAGAACAGAACCTGGCACATAGTAGGTGCTCAATAAATATTTTTGAATAAATTATCCTAAACACTCTGCGATCTTTATATAAAAAGCTGTAAATCACATGGACTGCCAGCCCCTCTAACAGACCTCAGATGCTGGCATAGGCAATATTGGCTGCACTCCTTTTCTGTGTATTACAAATATTAATATGGAGTCTAAAGAGCAATATAAGGGTTAGCTGGTATTATTAGTTATTAACGAGAGAGCTGCTATTCAGGCAGTTTGGACTGCTCTAGCCATGTTGATTATTAAGTAATTAAAATGTCTTTAATGGTTAGTAAGTAGTAACTGCCCTGAGGTCCTCCAGGGTCCTCCACCAGAGACCTCCCCAGTATTCAGCAACTGATGGGTTAACCGGGCACAGCAATGTCTTCTAGGCAGGCATTCCAGTAGGGCCGGAGCCATCAATCAACACCTGCGCTGGGCAGGCTGCTCATTATTCCATCACCCCTAGCTATTAAATATTAGCTATTGTATTTTATATATTCTGACCCACTTCTACTGATGATAATGTTTCAGTTTGCCCACAATATACAAATGGCCCATATTTCATTTTGGCTGTTAATTAAATTTCTGAAATAAGGATTCTGTTCCAGCACTGATAGGCCCGAAGTTTTGATGGTAATGATGATGAATAGAGTAAGGAAAGGTAAAGCAAGAAGATCAAAAGGTATTGTCTTGCACACAGCAAATTTTCCTCCCCAGAGTACTGTTATGGAGAAGTGTAGACTACATTAATATTGGATGTTCAGATGGTGAGGAGGACAGCGTCCACGACGGTCTCCAGGGATCCTCATCTGTTGGTGTTTATGTGCTTGTGTAATACCCTCCCCCTGAATGTGGTGGGGGTGGTGACTTGCCTCTAACCGATAAAATATGACAAAGGTGCTGAGATGTCCCTTCAGTGATGACATCACCTACAATTGTGACTTCTGTCTTGCTAGCAGAATCTCTCCCTTACTGAATTTGATGAGCAAGTGGCCCCGATGGGGAGGCCCATCTGGTAGGGAGCTGAGGGTGGTCTCTGGCCCACAGCCAGCTAGGACCTGGGGCCCCCAGTCCAACAGTCTTAAGGGAACTGAATCCTCCTGACAACTGCATAAATGAACTCAAACATGGGCGCTTCCCCCAGCTGAGCTTTCAGATGGGACCTAATCCTGGGAATACCTTGAGTGTAGCGAGCATCATGAGAGCCTCTGAAGCAGAGAGCTCAAGTTAAGTCATGCCCAGATTTCTGACCCATAGACACTGTGAGATAACAAGTGTGTGTTATGCATCTATATATGTGGTAATCTGCTACACAGCCATAGCTGGCTAACCCAGTTAGCAAATATATTTTTGTTTAAAATGTACAAATATGTATGTATATACCCACGTCCATATACAAATTTGTGTATGTGTAGAAAAATTTTAGACAAATAACAAACTCTTAATAGGTTAACTCTTCAGAGAAAGAGACATATTCAGAAGGAGAGGAGGATTTCACTTGTATAGCCTTTTGTACTACTTTAATTTTGCTGTCAGTTTGTGTTTTATTTTCATAAAGTAAAAAAAAAAAAAAAACTAACTTAAATTTACAATAGATTTGAGACCAATTTTGTTCCAAATAACATAATAATCTGTCCTGGAAAATATTTTAATTTTTAGAACTGCAATCTTGTCTTTCTAACCAAGATACGACTGTTAAGCCAACAAAGCATGAATCCACTAGTTCTGATGCACTAGCTTTTCAAGAAAGGGACCGCGAGAGGCCAGCCTTGCTGATCTCACAGGTGGGATTCTCAGGTGGGTGGGGCAGGACCTTCTGAAAGGACCCAAACTGAGTTAGGGAGGCAGAGCTGTAGTTACCTCTTGCTTTTTCAGATGATGCTTTTTTGACTTCTAAACTTCTGTCCAAGGGCAGACAATGGAAACTAAGTGTCCACAGAGCCAACTCTTAGACCAGGAGGGGACACCAACTCAACATCTGTCACCTGGCTCAAAGCAGAATGTCCAGGACTAGGAACTCAAGGTAACTGGAGTCATTACTATCTTTTCCTTTAGACCCCTAGGCCCAATAAAGAAACAAGCATTCCCCCTTAAAAAAATACCTGGTGCATAAAAATGGCTTATTTATTTGAAATATACAACTAGGCTGGTAAGGGGTTAAAACAGGTTAAACTACTGAACCTAAAACAGTGCCTAACATTTAAAACAGAACCTGGCAAAACACACAAGCAAAATGATTAGATGAACAAAGGAATGAATGAGAGTTAAATTAGTTCAGCTACCAGTACTCAAAAATCGCCATGAAAAATCAGGTGGAGAAAACATTCACAATAAATTCAGTCCATGTGATAAGAAAAAATAGAGTGGTGGGAGTCTGGAGGTTGAGCATTACCCTTCACCAGCTGTGTTATATCTGCTGGAGTCAAGAGGTCTATAGAAAAGCACATTTTTTTCCTTATAGCATTTTCAAATTATTAAATGGAACCATTCCTACCAATTATTCTTTGACCTCAAACAAGAATGTCTTCTGTCCTTCCTTAGATTTCTCAAACCTCCCTCCATCTTTGGGCTATTTCTGAAGCCTAACACAGACGGGCTTCAGCAAGACACCTGGCTAGCTAGTGCCACCAGGTATTATAACCAGATCTTCCCCGTCTAGAAAATTCCTGAATTCGGAAGCTCCTGAAGGTGGGAAACAACATAATTCCCTCTTCTGTCATATAAATGTATTGTGTTCAGGATTAACTTTGGAAAAATAAATACACAAAAGAGCTCACAAATACAACCAAATATTGGAAGTTCTTCAAGTTTTACTTACCTATATGTTTTTAAAGTAAGAAATATAGTAAAAGAAACAAAACTGCAATAAAAGTGTAGAGTTTGAAGGCAGGAAGATAATGGAACTAGCAGAGAAGAGGGACTTATCTGACCAGTAAGATATGTGAGGTCAGTCCATCTGTCTGTCTGTCTGTCTCTCTCTCTCTCAAAAATGGGGATAGAAGGGACATTTTGAAGGAATTTGTATAGGAAAGACAAATTTTAAAACATTCAGATAGATATTATAGATTAACTCTAAGATCTCTGAGGATCTTACCTATGCTGCTTTGGTAAATTCAGTAATACTGGTAGTGAGTTTTGTATAATGTGTGACAAATTTTTATCAGTGCATTATTACACTAAACATAGCAGGAATTGCCTGAAAGAATTTTAACTTGCAAAGTAACTTCATAGCAACAGAGAACAGGTCCATTTTGGATTATACATTTCTGGAGAACCAGGCACAATAAAGAATGATTCGGCCGGGCGTGGTGGCTCACGCCTGTAATCCTAGCAGTCTGAGAGGGCGAGGTGGGAGGATTGCTTGAGCTCAGGAGTTTGAGCCCCTTTGTCTACTAAAAACAGAAAAAATTAGCCAAGAGTGGTGGTGCATACCTGTAGTCCCAGCTACTCAGGAGGCTGAGGCAGGAGGATCGCCTGAACCCAAGAGATTGAGGCTGCAGTGAGCTATGATGATGCCACTACACTCCAGCCAGGGCAACAGAGTGAGACTCTGTCTCAAAAAAACAAAAAGAATGATTCTGAGTAAAAACACTGCCAGGAAGAGGCAATCCTGGTGTTTGGCTGCCTGGTCTCCTCAAACACACGGAACATCCCAATGCATTTGCTCTTTTCAGCAGTATTTTCAGAAAATGACGGGCTGGCATTTGTAAACATGTTGCTGGGTGGAAAGATGCCCAAGCACAAAGCAAGCTGTAAAAATCCACGCAGTATCTTTTACCAGAATAAACCACCAGACCTCAACAAATAAAAGCAGGGCCTCCAAGGAACCCCAACAATGCTCTTTTGAATCCTGAGCTAGGAGAAAGACATTGGCTGTAAAGCATAACTGCGTGCAGCTAGGGTGACAGAACACACTGCTCATTATGGGCAAGGACACATAGGATCTAATGGGGCATGCCGTCATTCCTCATGATGATGCAGACACTGAACTTCTTTGTTCCTCCTTCTCAGACTCTGTTCCCCAGAAGCAAAGCCACCTGCTGGGTTGATGTTCTCTGGAGAGTCTTCCTTGCATGTCCAGGGTTTAAACGTGCTGCTTGGGCATCCCATAAACACTGCACACACGCATTATGCTGACTCTTCTGCGTCTGAGTTTGACTCGTGTTCTGTGAATAACTCAAGGTGAGAGCCCTGAATTCTTTGCTTTTCTATCCCTAGCAGAGTCCCTGGCTCCTTGCTGGAACCCATAAAGCATGAGCTGAGTTCCCGCTGAAGTAAGCGCCCCTTAGACAGAGGGGGGACCTGTAACGGGCTCCCACGTTCCTGGTCTCACCACAGCCCTGCTTGCTGATGCCATGTCTGCGTCAGAGGTTTGCAATTTTACCCTGAATTTATTATACAAATAGAAAATAAATGACGACAGGCACAGTCATACTCCACCTTGTCAGGCCTGTGGAAAATAACCCTAAAATGTTACCTTTGTTTAAATTCTAGGATAAAATTGTGATTATAAATTTAAGTCATCATTATTTATTCGAAATGTACCTCCACTAGTTAAAAGGTATCACTGTTCATAGACAGTAAGGAGGAAGGAAGGGAGGGAGGGACAGGAGGAGGGGAGGGAGGAGGGAGGAAGAGTTAAGTCATGAAATTTCCTACTTCTGACAAAAGGACACTGGTTTTGAGTCACATAACTGTACCCTGCCACTTCATAGCTGTCTAACTGCGAGCTACTTGCTCAGGATTTCTGAGGTTTAGTTTCCTCATAATAAAATAGAAATAATCCCTCTATCAAAGAGTTGTGTCGAAGATTCTGTGAAATGATTCCCTTAAGATGACCGACATGGAAGATCTCCAAGGATGAATTCCGGGTCCCTTTCTCTCTCTCCTCACTCGTCCCACCGCCTTTCTCTGTCCCATCCTGGCTGCTCAGGCAGGGCTGCAGTGAACATCCAGAGAAGAGCAGGATGAAATATTCCATCTGAGTTTTCCTCGATAGGGAGAGCAAAATAAACAAAGCAAAATAATCAAAGACTTGCTTGTCTTTTTGCCACAGAGCAGTACATGTCTGAAGCCCCGTGCCTGGAAGGCAGAAAATGCCTTCCCTGTCCTGGGCCCTCCTTTACTCTCATAAGAAAATCTCTTTGCATAAAAGAAAACAAAATTCTACAAACGAAAAGGAAAGCTGTAGACGAGGGAGTGGGGCGCCGCGGACTCCGGTAGAGGGCAGATTTAAACAATCCCTGTGCTGGCTGGAACAGGTCAATTTTTCCCCCTGAAACCTTTGGAGTGACTAAGCACCAGAAACTGGAATGTTTCATCTGATTTGCACACTTCCCTCCTGCCATTCCCCCGACAAAAATTCACAGCCCAAGTCTCCAGTGATACCTGGACAGAAACATTCTCTTTCCACATCCTCACACAGTAGGGATTTCAAAGCTTCTGCAACTGCATTTTTGCTATTAATAATAAAACCCAAGTGTCTCTGATCTGCATTCCCCCCCCCTAAGTTTTCCAGCCTGCTAGGTGTTACTATTAATACATTTATTTTCAATGTAAGGCATTGGCTCAATTCAATGCCTCACCAATCTCACATACTCTTGGGAGCCCAACACCTGCCCCGAAAATTCTGTGGATTGCCATGGGTAGACTTTGCTTGTTGGTCCCAATGAACTCTCAGTCTCACTTGTGTTTGTTTCATCCCCTGTAGTATGAATGAATACCTGCTCATAACACAGGTGAGGCAAGAGAAGACCTGCAGGGGCAAATGGGAGACCAGGTCAGAGAGAACAAAACCTCAAGAAATCCAACACCCCCAGCACTTCCCCTGTTCTGAACACGTGTAACTGAGAGTCTGCTTGCTGGGCCCCTCAGGGCACATGCCACAGCTCCTGCCCTGGTACTGCAGGCAAACACAATGCCAGCTGTCTCGTCCCCATCCTGGGCACCCAGTGTCTCCCCTCTGGGTCCCAGATCTGCTCCTACCTTCACCTCCACCTCCTGCCCCACTCACCACCTCCGCTAGTTCCAGACACCCCCATGCCCACCTGGTTCTCTCCCCTTGCCTGTGAAAGAGGGGGCAAGCTTAGCTGGGACAAGCAAGGTGTGGGCAAGTGACTCAGGATTTCCCTTCTCCCCTTTCCAAATAAAGATGAGGGTACTAAAGTTAAAAAAAAAACAAAAAACTAACTCTACTAACTCTAACATGGAAACCATTAGAATTGCAATTTCCCAGAGAAGGCTCTAATGCATCCAGCAGTCTTTTATGAGGGTTTCAGAGAGCGTGGCACACAGAGGTTACCAATAGCAAAGCTCAGTGACATCAGACATCGCTGTCTTGTCTGCCACCAGGTCCCACCTCAGGGACCATCTCCTTGGCTGGCCTCAGTCCTCCACTCCAGACATCATGTTGCCCAAGCCCAGCGTTCTCCTCATATCTCACCCCTCTTCTCTCAACTCCCCAGAACTCACAAAATTCCTCTGATTTCATTTTACCGGGTAGTTCAGCCTTATCCCTATTCTGAAGCGTCCTTCCAGACAACCCTGCGGGGAATAGAGGCGGGGCCACGGTCTACATGCTGCACACTCCAGAAAAGCCCAGCAAAGGTATTTTCCCAAATAAAGAGTTAAAACAAATCCAACCCTTCCCTTGAATGAGAAAAAAAAAAAGCAATCGTTTCTTTTTTTCCATATAGCAAGTTTTTTTTTCTGCTGCACTAATTAGGCATTGTATGTTAGTAATGTAAATTAACAATGTCAAATGCATGCAAGTGCAAATTATGGGCTACATCATAGTCAGTTTTAATTCTTGAATTTGGACAAAGAATTCACATCACTCGAATTTCATAGCAGAATTCTGCTCTCCTATTAATCTTGCCCTTGAGTATATTAAAAAAACACAGAGGAACAGATGAGAGGGAGAACAGAAGAAATGAAATGATTTGAAGTCAAATACCCTGGATAGACACTCTCACTTCCCATAGGTTTCCCACAGAACTTAAGAACAAGAGGAAAACAAAACAGAGACACCATTATACAGTATAAAAAAAGAACCTGAATTTAGTTTTTCTCATCTATTATCCAGCCCTCTAGTTGGTAGAAATGGTCAAATAGTTTAATTCAAGCAAGGCTGGCCATGAACAAAATTCTATGTGAAAGGCATCGTTACTCAGCACTTTTGTGGATTGGAAAATTGCTAAGGTTATAGGAAAAGGGCCTAGAATGACATGCAGAAACTTCATGTAAACAGATTATTTCTTTCTTTATTTTGTTTTACTTCAAAATATTAAGGGGGCACAAATGTTTTTGTTATATGGATACTCTGTATAATGCTTAAGGTAGGGGCTTTTAATGTGCCTGTCACCAGACTAGTGTTCATTGTACCTCACAGGTTTTTAACCCCTCATCCCATGCCACCCTCCCCCTTCTTGGATTCCAATGACCTTTATATCTCTTTGTGCCCATGTGTGCCCATCCATTAGCTCCCAATGATTAGCAAGTACATGTGGTGTTTGTTTTTCTATTCCTGAGATACTTCACTTAGGTCTCCAGTTCCATCCAAGTTGCTGCAAAAGAGATTATTCCATTCCTTTTTATGGCTGAGTAGTACTCCATGGTATATATACCACATTTGCCTTATCCACTCATGAATTGATGGGCACTTAGGCTGATTCCACATCTTTGCAACTGTGAATTGTGCTGTGATAAACATTTGAGTGCAGGTGTCTTTTTGATAAAACGACTTCTTTTTCTTTGGATAGATACACAGTGGTGGGATTGTCGGATAGAATGGTAAGGCTACATTTATTTCTTTGAGGGCTCTCCATACTCTTTTTCATAAAGGTTGTACTAACTAACCTTTGCAGTCCCACAAACAGGCATTGTATAAGCATTCCTTTCTTTCTGCATCCATGCCAGCATAAATTGTTTTTTGACTTTTTAATAATGGCCATTCTGACAGGGTAATACCACCTTAGGGTGGTATCTTATTGTGGTTTTAATTTGCATTTCCCTGATGATTAGTGATGTTGAACATTTTTTCATATGCTTATTGGCCATTTGTCTATCTTCTTTTGAAAACTTCTGTTCATGTCTTTTGCCCACTTTTTAATGGGGTTGTTAATCTTTTTTCTTACTGATTTGTTTGAGTTCTTCATAGATTCTGGATATTAGCCCTTGATCAGATACATAGTTTCTGAATATTTTCTCCCATTCTGTAGGTTTTCCATTAACTCTGTTGATTATTTCCTTTGCTGTGCAGAAGCTTTTTATTTTAGTAATGATTTCACCACAGTGTCTGTTTTGAGCCCATTAGCTCATGCACCTGTGTGAAAAATTCCATCCCGCCTTACCTAAGACTGGCTGGGGGTCAGAATGGAGGAATCAGGAACTGGCACCATGAGAGATACGATGGAGAGTCACACAGATTCTTTCACAGCCTGCTGTGATCCTTACAATACTTCTCTACGTAAGAAGCAGCCTACACCTACCACCGTCTCCTTCCTTTATTTTTTACATTCTTGAATCCTTGGATCCTGCAAGTTCTGAAAAATAGGAAGTTATGCTACTTTGCTAGGGTTGTCATAACAAAATACCACTCACTGTGTGGCTTAAACAACAGAAATTTATTTTCTCACAGTTCTGAAGGCTGGAAGTTCAAGATCAAGGTGTCGCAGGGTTTGTTTCTTCTGAGGCCTTTCTCCTGGGCTTGCAGATGGTTGTCTTCTCACTGTGCCCGCTCATGGCCTCTTCTCCATGAACATGCACCCCTGTGTCTCCATGTGTGTCCAAATTTATTCTTCTTACAAAAGCATCAGTCATATTGGACATTAGGGCCCACCATAAGGTCCTCATTTTAACTTTAACTTAATCCCTTCTTTAAAGATCCTGTCTCCAAATACAGTCACATTCTGAGGTACTGGGGATTAGGGCTTCAACATATGAATTTTGGAGGACAATTCAGTCCATAACGATTGCCAAGGTAAATGATTCACTGACAGGACTGAGCTTTTCTCTACCTGACAACACTTCCATTCATCCCTGCCTCATGCACTTAAACAATAGGAATCACACACAAACCAAATAGGAGTCTTCTCCTATGACATATGATGACTCTTTTATATATTTATTAGCTTCTAATTTCATAACTTGATTGAAGAGGAAAAGGAAGTTGCTCTAATGGAAAGCATACTAGATTTGTTAAAATAAATTCTATTCTTCCACCTGAATTCAATGTGTTTTAAGGCATTACATGAGCATTCCTAGTTGCCCAGGGAAGAGGTTTAGATTATATCTACAGTCATAATTCAACTGAACAACATTTACTATTTATCGAACACCTACTATTTTCCAGGCATTATTGAGCCCTCTGGCACAAAGTTAAGTAGGACTTAGTACTCACTGAGAAACTGGCTCATAACCTAATCAGTAAAGACACATGCATAAAGAACTATAATTCAATATGATAAAAACAATTCTATAAAGTACCTTAAATTGAATTTGAAATATTGAAATTAACAGAATTGGCCAACCTTACAGACATTTGCAAAGTTCCAGGCTGGCCGTACATGGTCATGTTAATGGTATCTTCCTCCAAACCTGCCTCATCACTCAGAGAACGGTGATTTCTCCTCTTTTGTTTTTGGTGTCCATGCTTGAGGATGCGGCAAGGATCCTGGTGAATAACACTCTCCGGAGACTAGGGAGAAACGTTTTTTCTGTGCAGTGCTCTTAGTGTATCATTAGGTGGAAAAAAACCACAGGCTGCCTGTTGAGCACCGAAAACACATGGTAGAGCCCACACATGGAGGACCACTCCGCAGAGGCAGCACATGACTGGGAAATGAGGCAGCTGAATTCCGCAAATCCAGTCGAGGGTACCATCACATTCAAAGATTGCCTTTAGCATCAAGTAGTCAAGAAAGGTTCCAAGTTCTGCCACCTGCACAGTAACATAATCTGTGATACATGACCAAGAGGCAAAGTTCTGCTTGGAGATCTTCTCACCTAGCTTTTGCCTCTTTCATCTTTTCTCCTCTCAGTTTTCCTTAGTACTAGGGGCTCATACCCTCCTCTCCCCCAAGGCCATCCACAGTAGCCCACCCTCTGACCCTCCTCCCTGGGGAAAAGCCTATATTTTTGGAGTTCTTTTTATTTTCCCCTGGATATCCTGAATGGTGAAAGAGAATTCAGGGACACAGTCATATGCCTTAGGATGGTTCACTTAATGTCTCAAAGCCTCAGTCTCTTCATCTGTAAAATAGGACTATTCCCTCTACTCCAGAGGGTTGTTATACGGGCAAAGAAGAAAACAGATAGGAATATGCTTAGTAATCTGTAAAACATCACAACAACAGCAGCAGCAGCAGCAGCTAACATTCACTGAAAGCTGACTATAGGCAAGGCACTATTCTAAGTACTTTATATGTATCAGCTCTAAAGAACCCATGGTTCTTTAAAGAACCATTCTAAAGAACCAGGAGGTAGGTGCCATTATTAAGCTCCTCGTTCAGATGAAGAAAATCACTGATGGATTAAGTAACTTGCCTAAGGCCACACTGACAGAAATAGGCAGAGTGGAGATTTGAACCCCAGGCAGACTGGCTCTAGAGCCCTTGGTATGTCCCACAACGTTATACTGGGTGTTCTAAACAGGCTGCACTGTGTTCCACATCTTAGGTTTCCTGACTAGTTGTCACATATTAGTGCTTTTATGCAATTTGGTAAACAAATTCATCCAGTAGTTCATTAGTCCTCTTATGTAAAAGGAGTGCATGTTTACAGAAATTATCTTAAAACACTACTTTATTCAACCAAGTAATTCTAGTGATGATATAACAGGTACTAAGAGATGAAGACCATAATTTTGGGCAGATGGTAGGTGGAGGAGGGGGTTATTTGGTCTTGAAATACTGATTAAAATAGCCTGTAATTGACTAAGTGTAAGACTCCCAAAGGAGGAAATCTTCAAAAAGACTGGTTGTCATGGACTGAATTGCATCCCCTCAAAGAACGATATGCTGAAGTCCTAGCCCCGGTATCTCACATATGACTGTATTTGGAGATAGAGCCTTTTCAGAGGTAATTAAGTTAAAATCAGGTCATCAGGGTGGGCCCTAATCCGGTATGACCGAGGTCCTTATAAGAAGAAATCTGGACACAGACAGACACACAGAGGGAAGAGGATGTGAGGACGCGGGGAGAAGACAGATATCCACAAGCCAGGCAGGAGGCCTGGGGCAGATCTTTCCTCACAGCCCTGAGAGGAAACCAGCCCTGCCGACACCTTGATCTCTGACTTCCAGCTTGCAGAATCGTGAGAAAACACATTTCTGTTGTTGAAGCCACCTGGTCTGTGATATTTTGTTACAGCAGCCCTAGCAGACTAACATACTGGTCAGGAGAATATGGTGTCCTTGGGGCACCAGGCATCAGAGAAAGCAAAAGAAAGGATGAAGGAAGGTGGTCCTGCACCTTCACCTTCACTTAGATCATTCTGTTTACTCTTCCCAACAAGCCAGCGGTTAAGCATTGGAATATTACCCCACCCACACATGACTGCCAAGTTCATCTTCCTAAAATACTTCTTTCAGTGTGTTGCTCACCTGTGCCCAAACGCCTCCGGCAGCTCCCCTGCTGCCTCGAGGGAAAAGTTCAAATTTCTCCCAAGTGGTCCTGAAGATATCGTGTCATTTTCAAGCCAGAAAACAAACATCCTATCACAGCAGCACACGTCCACATTCATTGTGGCAAAGAAAACCTGGGACTCGTCTCCCAGAACAAGCAGGAAATTCCTCACTGACACATACCACCTGTGCTGCTACTGGTAGTCAAAGGACGAGAAGCAAGATTTTCTACACAAGAGACTTTCTCAACTCTCAAGTGAGTAACAGATGTATCCGCCTGGGAACCCAAAGATTCTGAACTTCTGGAGCTGTAAAAGCTGAGCCCATCCCTGTTTCCACTGGCCAGAGAGCCAGCCTTCTCCACTGAGGCACTTGCTTCTCACTGCCAGGAGTCCACTCCGGGGTGAATACTGAATGCCGTAGTGCGGTAATTAGTTAAATTGCATTTTCTTTCCTGCTGGTGCATAGTGTTCACATGGTATTTCTCTCTAAGGAATCCAGAGAGTTCCTCAGAGCAGCAGTCCCCAACCTTTTTGGCACCAGAGATCATTTTCATGGAAGACAATTTTTCCATGGACAGGGGAGGCAGAGGATGGTTTCAGGATGATTCAAGCACGTTACATTTATTGTGCACTTTATTTCTATTATTATCACATTACAATATATGATGCAATAATTATACAACTCACCATAGGTTGGGGACCCCTGCGTCAGAGGCATTACCTACCTTAACACCTCCTTCACAAGAGCCGAAGGGTGTTACCAGCCGGGGTTTGGGAGGTCAAACACTTTCACAAGAAGAGAAGGCAAAGAGTACCTTCACCTTTCCAGCCAGTCTTGATGAAATCATTAAGGCAAATCAAGAGGCTTCTCACCCAGACCTCCTGTTTCCAAGCCTGCCAGTCTCTGAGTGTCTCAGTCTTGGTGCGCATGACAACTCAGTTGGTTTTTCTGCCTCAAGTCTGGAGAAGCCAACCAGAAGGCAGCCTCTGGAGTCAGCCCCATTGTCCTGAGATCGACAAGCCCCCGTGTCAGCTTGCCAATTGGCCATGGCCTTCTCCTTTAGCCACAGCTTCTGGACATGGCCCACGCACGTCACTGGCTTTTTGTGTGAGTTCCTTACT
Source organism: Lemur catta (assembly GCF_020740605.2). NCBI lineage: Eukaryota > Metazoa > Chordata > Mammalia > Primates > Lemuridae > Lemur > Lemur catta. The sequence goes on from NC_059128.1 coordinate 27,503,421, forward strand.
TGACGTTTTCCTGCTAGAACTGTAGATCCCATCTTAATTGCTAGAGGACTATCAATCTGCCCAGTCTTTGCCACCCATCTGACCCTTAGCGGCCACATCTCATCTCTGTACACTCACCAATCTAATCCGTAAACATCCCCCGCCCCCACCCCGCAAACTCCTGCTACCACCAAATTAGACCTCAAGGGTGAAAGCACTAACGTACAACTCTGTCTTTAACCCACCTTGGGCACTACTATTTGGACCATCCTCCTTGCTGACCGGTCCCTCCAGACACTGGTTTGCCAGCCTGCCTGCACACTAGAACTACTCAGGGAGACTGCAAAGTTCCCGATGTCCAGGCTGCACCCCAGACCAATTATATCAGAATTTCCAGGAGTGAGACCCAAGCCTCAATACTTCTCAAAAGTCCCCAGGTGATCTAATGTGCAGTCAAGTCTGAGAACTGGACCAGGCCCCTTCCCATGCTAAACCTCATTTTCTCACTGGCCCAGCGCTGAGGCCCCGGCCTGGCCCAAGGCTGCATCTAGGTAGGGAACACCACCACCAGAAAGCAATCTGGAAGCGAGAGAATGAAGATAAAGTGGTCCCCGGCTGCCTTAAGAGGTGTGATGATTCAAAGGACTGATATTAGAAGGGAAATTGCCAATTGTTGGGCATTTACCACTTTGTTGTTGAAAGAGGGTCAGAGCTTTGTTATATTCAAAAAATGCCTCATGAGTGAATCATAATCGGTAATCACAAAACTCATCATAAACTTAAGGAATCCAAACGTCTAATAATTATTGTTGGAAATCACCTCCCTCACAGCCCAGCTTGTTAGCGTGGGTTTCATGACACCTGGGGACAGGTCATTTCTCCTGAAATGACACAGTGCATTGAGTACCTACATATGTTACTAATCTGCAATGCGGGTGTTCAGTTCTGGAAGGCATATCCTGGGTGGGAGGTTGAATGAGCTGGCCTTTAAGGTCTTCTTTAGTTCTGACAAGTCTTTGATTGCCGGTGACAAGCCCTCGGGGTTCTAAAGAATGGAAGAGGAAATGATCTGCTGTTTGCCTGGGCCACTGTTCTGCTCCGCGGAGCTAAACCACGCCAGGGAAACAGGGCACCCGCTGTGCGGACAATGTCACAGGTTGGATTTGGCGTCGCTGCAAGACCTGAGCTAACTAGAGACAATCATGCTGGTTCCAGAAAGCCGGGGGTGTGACTCAAAGTGACAGCCAGGAGGACTGTGTGGGTGAGAGGGGCCGCTGTACCCTGCAGGGAAGGAGAGGCTTCTCTGCCTTATTTACTGGCTCCCCAGAGAGCCAGCAATGAAGCCTGCAGGGTGACAGTGGAACCGTTTACTTCACTCTGGATCACCTTCATCCAGAAGGCCAGATTCTCTCAGGGATTTTGTCACTACCCACCACCCAGTGGTGTAGGGCCTCTCTCAGGCTTGCAGGGCACCTCTGACATTTTTTAATTTTTTTAGCACGTGGCTTGGGAATGTGGTCATGTCACTGTTACTCATCAAGGTCCCCTCGTGAAAACCAGCCTCACTGGGGAACACCAATGGGGAAGGGATGAGGGGTTTTCCCCCCTCACTCTGCAATCAGAGCAAATGACATAATAGTTGGGGACAGGCATTTACAAAAAAAAAAAAATTTTAAAAAGAAAAGCAGGCTGGGCGCAGTGGCTCACACCTGTAATCCTAGCACTCTGGGAGGCCGAGGCAGGTGGATCACTCGAGGTCAGGAGTTCGAGACCGGCCTGAGCAAGAGCGAGACCCCGTCTCTACTAAAAATAGAAAGAAATTATATGGACAACTAAATATATATATAAAAAAAATTAGCCGGGCATGGTGGCTCATGCCTGTAGTCCCAGCTACTCGGGAGGCTGAGGCAGTAGGATCGCTTAAGCCCAGGAGTTTGAGGTTGCTGTGAGCTAGGCTGACGCCACGGCACTCACTCTAGCCCGGGCAACAGAGTAAGACTCTGTCTCAAAAAAAAAAAAGAAAAGCAGAAAGAACACCTAGTACCATTTATCTACGTAGAAAGGGAAGATCTAGAAACTTGAGTTCGCCAAGACTAATAGCAAATTAATTAAAAATTGCTTTCATGTTGGTTGGCTGGAGCCTGATGCCAAGGCCAAAGTCAGACATCAGATCCCCACACAGCCTGGCTAGCGCCACACAGGGAGATGAAACTCTGTGAACACAAACTGCTCCCTATTCCCTGATCAAATGGTCCCCGAATGTCTCATTAATAATTGGAACAGATGGGGAAACTGGTTAAACTGTGCTGCTCAAAAGTGGGTCAGCATTCATCCAAATATGGTCCCCAGTGAAAAGGGGGTGAACTGCCTCCATTTCCCACTACACTTCTCACACTCGGCTTTGTGTGGTTGGCCATCTACCTCCTACCTGACACTCTGCTCTACCTCGGTGGTCACCAGGAAAAGCAAGCCTGGAAGGCTGAGCAGCCCTAAAACCCAACTCATCCTATACCAGAGGTTTCCAAACTGTGCTCCAAAAAGGACCCTCGAAGGCCAATTCAGGGAGATGCCCTGGGCTTCAGTGAGGTGCAGAGTTGCTCAATGGAGAGCTGGCCTTTGGCGTGGGATCATTTCTCACCACCTGAGACCGCCCCACTCATTACAGGACACTTTGTAGCTCTAGCCCCCACCCCTGAAACGCCAGTGGAGCTGTGCAGTCATTTAAAAAAGTCTAAATATGCCCTCATCCCTTTCTGAATGACCTGGGATGAGGATGACAACAATGTCCCTGGTAGGGAACACCTGGAAAAGCACTCCTGCCCTTATATGTCTTATTTGTAAATGCATTCTGCTAGACTTCCTTGGAACAAGTGTTGTCAGTTTATAAAACAACTGTAGGTCAGCCATGGCCCCAGAGGAAGCCAGAAACCCCACTGCAGAGCTGATCCAAGTGTTCCCATTCGGCAGCTGCGCCAGAGCCCTGCACGGCTGCAAAACATGGCAGCTGCTATAATTGCTCCAGTGATTTGGAACGTACTACCCTCTGAAGCAAGCCCATGTCATTCCTGGACCATTTGTCAGAAAGTTCCACTTTATGTTGCATTGAAATTTATCTCCCCGTGACTTCCACCTGCTGGACTTGAGTCTGACCTCTACAGGCCACAAAAAATAAGTTATTTCCTCTTCCATAGAACTGCCCTTTAAGTGTTTGAAGAAAGCTGCCCTATCCCTCCCCAGTTTAGCAAGCAACTCTAAGTTCTTAAAGTTTTACCATTTTCAGATCACTTAACTGTGTCTCAGTCACTCTACCTGTGTTATCTTTAATTTTCACAAAACCCCACCAGGTCAGCATATTATTATCCCCATTTGATAGGGAAAGCTAAGCAGTCAACACAAATCTACCCCAGAAGTAAAGGGCATAGCCTGTATTTACCTGTTTCCAATTTTATGTTTCTTTCATTACACACCAGTGGTTCCCATACCTAACTCCCAGAATCAGTTGGGCAGATTCATTTTAAAATAGGAATACTGCACACAGGTCCTAAAACAGATTACATGAATCGGAACCGGTTGATTCTGGGAGAATAGATCCAGAGATCAATATTTAAGCATGATATTTAACCTTCTCAGTTTCCTGCTTCTCTTTTTTGGGGGGAATAAAATCAAGACTCTTCCTGTGATATGTTCTCCAAGCATGGCCCAACCAGTACACTTCAGAGTAGATCCACTGCCTCCCTTACACATGGAAACTGAGTCACCCATACAAGTGGGAAAAGCCCCACCCGTGCACACAACTACCACCTCTCTTGCCAGTGCTGGGGATTCCACATGGCCACTCACCTCTAGTTTTGTCCCTTTGGTGTCTTCCCCCTCCCCCATACTAGTCTCTGTGAAGTGCATCTCTTGAAGGCAATTAAAATTGCACAGTGCCCTGATTTCAATCCTCCTGTAACCATGCTGAATATTTTCCACTTAAAAAAATTAAGTTTTAATTAAGTTTTTTTCATCAAAACACCAGTCCTGCTGATAATGTCAGGGAGGTTGGAGAAAGTAATTACGTGCACAATCTGTTTTTGACACACTTCATTCTCCAGTGAGACACTTCTTCTGTCTCCTTTACTTCATTACAAATTCCCTGTTGCCATAGGAAGTCTTGCTTTCTTCTCTATTTACCACGATAGACAAAGAAGCAGGTTTCCCTCTTAGGTACACAGCAGCACTACCTGTGCAGTGAATGAACTTGGTTAGGCATTCAGGTTACACATTCTACCGTTTCCCTTTGTTTTGATCATCTACTGGTGCAGATGCAAGGGCCAGCCCAGAGTTATCAGAGGGCACCGTGGCAGAGTCCACCATCCACTCTTCTTGCCTCCTGTCCCAGTCTAATATACTTAGCCACAACATGAAGAAAAGAAATATGCTAAACTCTCTGATTTCCTGAAGGTAGACTTGGTAAAGATGGTATCCAGGTACCAACAGACCAAAAATTGTTTCTGTCTGGCATGTGGCAAACCAACACCCATATTTTCCATACCTGGCTCTAACTTCTTGTGTTAATTTCCTACAACTGCCATAACAAATCGTCACAAACTGGGTGGCTTAAAACAACAGGAATTTATTCTCTCATAGTTCTAGAGGCCAGAAGTATGGAATGGAGCTGTCAACAGGGTCACACTTCCTCTGAAGGCTGTAGGGAGGCTTCTGGTAGCTCCTGGTACTCTTTGGTTTATAGATGCATAACTCCAATTTCTGCCTCTGCATCTTCAGATGGCCTCCTTCCCTTTGCTTCTATGTCCTCTCCTTTTCTTATAACAACACCAGCCATTGGATTTAGGGCTCACCTTAAATGCAGGATGATTTCATCTTGAGATCCTTAACTAATTACATCTACCAAGATCCTATTTCCACATAAGGTGACATTCTGAGGTTCTAGGTGGACATGAAATTTGGAGGAACACTATCCAACCAACCACACTCCTCCTGATGCAGTCCCTTGGGTAGCCTAATAATGAGATGGGAAGAATTTGAAGGCACAGCCAAGAACAGAAAGACCAAGATTCTTGCAGTTAATCCACTAAGGGATAAAGGAGAAATACCTCCTAATGGAATCATCCAGGCATGATTTTTCTTTTGACTCACGTTTTCACCCGGCATAAAGTAAATCACAAAGCCCAACTGAAGAGATTTGAACATGTCTCCAATTAAAGCTGGAGACATATGATCCAAAATCTGTAGAACAGAACCAGAAAATTGGTATGAATCATTTTATTAGCAAGTAGAATTATTCTTAACCCATGCCAATCACCAAACTGTTACCTCTACTTTTTTTTTTTTTTGAGATAGGGTCTTGCTCTGTCACCCAAGTTGGAGTGCAGTGGCATGATCCAGCTCACTGCAGCCTCAAACTCCTGGTCTCAATCAACTCTCCTGCCTCAGTCTTCCGAGGAGCTGGGACTACAGGTACGCACCACTATGCCCAGCTAATTTTTTTATTTTTTGTAGAAACAGGGTCTCGCCATGTTGCCCATGCTGTTCTCAAACTCCTGGCTCAAGAAATCCTCCCTCTTTGGCCTTTCAAAGTACTGAGATTACAGGTGTGAGCCACCACATCTGGCCTGTTATGTCTACTTTTTGATCTTCATTTGATAAATCTGATCTTGTATTCTTCCCCGACAATTTGTTTCAGGATTCAAAAAACGGATTTCAAGAAATTTGGGCTTCACCATAATTTGGTCCAAAATTTTCTTTTAACCAATGTTTCCTACTGTTCATGACCCTTCTCACATCCTCCAGTCCAGTCAACATCAACAACTTAACTGCTACTGAATACAAACTTTCCTGTTTCAATCTGTGTCTTTCAGCTGGAATGCTCATTGATTTCTTCTCCCCATTTTTTACCCCATGTGGTGGTTTTAAAACATGTTCTCAAGTCTTTCAATACTCCATCAAAAGGTGAACTCTAATTCCTCTCCCCCTGAATACAGCCAGGCCTAATGACTCACTTCGAATGCATAGAATGCAGCAGAAGTGATGCTGGATGACTTCTGAGGACACGTTATGAAAGGCCATGATTCAATCTCTGCCTGGAAGCCACATGGTAAGGACACATGTGGGTGTTCTGGTCACAGCCCTAGCTCAGGTTCCAGCCAACAGCCAGCATCAACTGCCATACACAAGAGGGAGCAAGCTTTCTGATGATTCCAGGCCCCGGCCTTTGAGCTACCACAGCTGACACCAAGTGGTACAGACACCAGCTATGCACACCAAGCCTTCTGAAAATTGCAGGCTAATAAGCAAAATAAATGTTGTTTTGAACCAAACTGTTGAGAATTTATTTTGCAATATCAGATAACTGGAGTGCTCTACCTCTAGCGACTTGACCTTTCTAAAATTCATTCATTTTTTTTAGGCTATGTAATAAGAGCCTACTTTATGACACCATACTACACTTCAAATTCAACATGTCCAAAGCAAAACTCAGCTTTCCTCCCAAATCTTATTTTATCCCAGCTTTCTATCTCAGAGAATGGTACCGCCATGTGTCCTACTCAGCAAGCTGGAAATCTGGGGGTCATGCCAACATCCTCCCCCACACCATATTCAATTAATACCAAGTTCTATTGCTTCTGCCTCTTCCACAGCTCTAGAATCCATTTTCTTCATGATGTCCACCTGCGTTGCTGTCATCTTTCACCTGGATGCAGCAGTGCCCTGAGTGACCTTGCTATCACTCCTCTCCAATGGCGCTAGAGCAGTCTTTGCAAACCACCAATGTGTTCCCTTCACCTTTACTGCCCAAAAGCCATTAATGGTTTTCCCCTGTTCTTAGGATAAAACTTCAAATTTTTAAACTGGTTATAAGGTCCCGCATGGCCTGGCTTCCAACTCCCACTCCAGATTTATCTAGCCTGTACTCTCCCTTGTTCTCTGGGCTCCAGGGTCATCACCCATGACTATTCTTTCATTTGCTCTGTGCTCCCTTGCACCACAAGAGCACTGGCATGAGCTGCTGCCACGTGCAATCCATCCTGCACCCCATCTGCTAGGGTTTGAATGTGTTCCCCGAAGTTCATGTGCTGGGACCTTAATCCCCAGTGCAACAGTGTTGAGAGGTAGGACCTTTAAAGGTGATCAGGTCACAAGGTCTCTGCTCTCATGAATGGATTCGTGTTGTTACTGAAAGGGTGGGTTTGTTGTAAAAGTGAGTTTGGCCCTTTCTTGCTCTTTATTGTGCACGTGCTCTCTTGCCCTTACCACCTTCTGCCATGGTATGTTGTAGCAAGAATGTTCTTGCAAGATGTGGCCCCTCAACCTTGGGCTTTCCAACCTCAAGAGCTATATGAAATAAATGTTTATTCTTTAGAAATTACTTAGTCTCAGGTGTTGTTATAAGCAGCACAAAACGGACTAAGACAGAAAACTGGTACCAAGAAGCGAGTCTGTTGCTACAACAAATACCTAAAAACGTGGAAGCAGTTTTGGAATTGGGTAATGGGGATAGGCTGGAAGAATTTGGGAAAAGCCTAGATTGCCATGAATGGAGCATTGAGGGTGATTCTGGTGAGGGCTCTGGAGAAGAGCTGTAGGGGAAGTCTGGAGCCTCTTAGAGATGACTTAAGTGGTCATGATCAAAATGCTGGTAGAAACATGGACAGTAATGGCCATTCTGGTGAGGGCTCAGATGAAACTGAGGAATGTATTGGAAACTGGAGTGAAGGCCATCCTTGTTATACAGTTGCAAAGAACTTGGCATAATTGTGTCCATGTCCCAGGACTTTGTGGAAAGCAAAACTTAAGAGCAAAGAACTAAGATACCTGGCAGTAGAAATATCTAAGCAGCAAAGCGTTCAAGATGCTGTAGAGCTTCTTTTGGTCATTTACAGTAAAATGAGAGAATAGAGAAAAAATGAAAAGACAGAGTTTATAATTAAAAGGGAAGCAGGAAGTAAAAGTTTCAAAATTTTTCAGCTTGGCCATGTAAAGAAGGAAAAAGCGTGCTTAGAGAGAAGACCGAGAGTGTGGCCAAGCGAACATTTGTTAAAGAGATTAAGGCTAGAAAGGAGCCAGGTGCTACTCATCAAGACAATGGGAGGATGACTCCCAAAAGCATTGCAGAGATCTTCCAGACAAGTTAGGACCTTGAGGACAGGTTTCCAGAAAGGTGCCCATGGGACCTCAGCACACACTCCCCTGTGCCACCCTTGGGACACTGCTCCCTGGATTCTGGCACAGTGCTCCTCAGCTGCCCCAGCCACAGCTCAAAGGGGCCCCGTGAGGCTCAACTGGCCACTCCAGAAGGAACAAGCTATAAACTTTGGTGTCCATGTAGTGCTAATTCTGCAGGTGTGCAGAATGTTAAGAGCTGTGGGCCCAAGGTGGTCTCAACCTAGGTTTCAAAGGATGTTGTGGACATCCTGGGGGCACAGGCAGAGACTTGACACAGGGCCAAAGGTACCACAGGCAGAGTCCCCACTAAGGCAATGGCTAATAGAGCCCTGGGACAGACCCAGAACTGTAGCACCAGCTACACTAGCATGCAACCCCAGCCTGGGAAAGCTGCAGGCATGAGACTCCAACCCCTGAGATCTGCTGGGTAGACTGAGCCCAGCAAAGCCACAGGGGCAGGGCTGCCCCAATCCTTGGGGGCCCAACCCCCACCCCAGTGTGCCCAGGGACATAGAATCAAAGGAGACTTATTCTACCACTAAGACTTTATGTCATTTTTCCTTACTTGGACTTACTTGGGACTAGTTACCCCTCTCCTTTCGCTTATTTCTCTCTTTTGGAATGGGAATGGCTATCCTATGCCTGTGCCAATACTGTATTTTGAAAGTAGATAAACTTTAATTTCACAGGCTCACAGCTGGAGGGGAATCTGCCTCAGGATGAATTGCGCCTTGAGTTTCACCCATGTCTGAGTTAGATGAGACTTTGAACTTTTGAGTTAATACTGGAATGAGTTAAGACTTTTAGGGAAATTAGGATGAAATGAATATATTTTGCATGTGAGAAGGACATGAATTTGGGGGGGCCAGGAACAGAATGCTATGGTTTGAACATTGTCCCCCAAAGTTCATGTTAGAAACTCAATTCCCAATGCAACGGTGTTGGGAGGTGGGACCTGAAAGGGGTGATAAGGTCACGAGGTTCTGCCCTCATGAATGGATTAATGTCATTATCACAGGAGTGGGTTTGTATCACGAGGGTGGGCTTGTTACAAAAGCGAATTCAGCCCTGTTTTGCTTTCTTGTTCTCTCTCTGGCATGTGTGTTCTTTTGCTTTTCCACCTTCCACTGGGGGATGATGCAGCAAGAAGGTTCTCACCAAATGCCAGCCAGCACCTTGACCTTGGACTTCTCAGCTTCTAGAACTGTAAGAAATAAATTTCTGTCTTTTATAAATTACCCAGTCTCAGGCATTCTGTTATAGCAGCAGAAAATGGAATAAGACATCATCTCATGCCAAATTAATCGCTCCTTATCCTTCAATCTTCCCTTAAATATCACTTCCTCGGAGAAGCCCTTTGCCCCCAGACAGATTAGATTCCTCTATCATACGTCACATATCACTCACTGTATTTATAATTTTGCATTTACTTGAGTGATCAAAAGATTCATGAATGTCTCCTCTCCTAGACTCAACTTCGGGAGGGCAGGAATGGTGTCATCTTGTGCTTTCCACTCTGTTCCCAGTTCTTAGCCACACAGTGTGTGCACAATAAATATTCACTGAGTGAATGAGTCATTTCTCCTCTATCTTTAAATGTAGCATAATACCTTGCTCCAAATAGATTTCCAATAAATTATGAATAAATGGAGAATGCTACTTCAAATCATTCCAAAGGGTTCTTGCAGAATATAACACTTAAGAAGAGAAAAAGTTGAACCTCCAAGTTTAAAAAATACAATCATCTTTCAACTGTTCATCCATGAGCTCATGAAAGAGAAGGTTATCCTAAGGCTACATTAAGGTCCATTGGGAGAAAGGGGTTTAAAACCATTAGATACAATTTGGCCGGGCGCGGTGGCTCACTCCTGTAATCCTAGTACTCTGAGAGGCCGAGGTGGGCAGATTGCTTGAGCTCAGGAGTTTGAGAGCAGCCTGAGTAAGAGTGAGACCCCATCTCTACTAAAAAAATAAAAGGAAATTAGCTGGACAACTAAAAATATATAGAAAAAATTAGCTGGACATGGTGGCACATGCCTGTAGTATCACCTACTCGGGAGGCTGAGGCAGGAGGATCACTTGAGCCCAGGAGTTTGAGGTTGCTGTGAGCAAGGCTGACGCCACGGCACTCTAGCCCCGGCAACAGAGTGAGACTCTGACTCAAAAAAAAAAAAAAAAGAAACCATTCGATACAATTTTACAAACTTTTCCTCTAGGGCCTAATAATTTTAGGGTTTTTTTTTGCCGGTTATGATTCCCAAACTTTATTAAGTGAGCACTATTTGAAAACAACATAAGAGAAATGGAAAGAGAGTGGACTTACAAATCCATGCAATTCAGACCAATTTATTATAGTTGTAATTTTTCTCTAATTTTTGAGAGCAAAGGTTTTGTAGACTAAATATAGCAGGAAGCATTACAGCTCTCTAAACACATTATGATTAAATGGTCTGGTCGTGAGGTATAACTTGCTCAAGATACAGAAATAATTTTCTCAGTGTTGCCGAAGTCTCAATGTAAGTTTGAAATTCTTCAAAGATGAATCCAATTGTTTATTTTTTTAAATTTTTTTGGTTGTCTTTACCTCATATCCCTAAAAGTTCTGTGACTAAGATGCCCCTTACTAATCTGAAGTTGACTTGGTTCTAATCTGATTGTGATAAACACTATTAACATTAAAGATTTTACTAAACATTGTCTTTCCTGCATTACTTTTTGTTATATACATTGCTGAGAGAAAATTAAGATTTCATAATCTAAACAGACCATCAACAGAACTCTAAATAAGGTAGAAATTTGGACTAAAATGTTGGAAAATATTAGACATTGCACCTGAAAGACATGTTCTGATAGGAGAAAGGTCTAGGAAAGGCTAAGCCAATATTCCCTTCACTCAGAAACCACATCCCAGTTTGCTGAAGCGTTCACTGCTTTTGCTTTTACTTTACTTGTTCCCCAAAAGCTATTAATCATGTCGGCAAAATGGGCCATTTTAGAACTGATGACCCAGAATGCCCATAACTTTTCATTTCCAGCTCAAACAGGAAAAGGCCAGCAGTCTCTTATGTACAATCCCACAAAAGAAATTAATGGTATTTAACCAACAACCACTCAAATAAAAAGTAAATGGAGGGTAGAGAGGAAGAAATAGAGCTAGAGCAAGACATCTGTCTTCTTCACCCAGGATTCTCCCTCCTTTTCCTCATGTACCTCCACGGGGTCTTTGAGAGCGATTGCCCCGCTACCCACTTCTCGCACAAGGGCCCCCGACGTCAGTGAGAGCTTTGCTATGAGTGAGAAATGGGAAAGAACGATTCCTAAGAATAATATTAATTAATATCTGCCTGAGATTGTATTTGGCTCTTATTTAAAGGATGGACTTTAAGATTCCTCAATTCACAGGTCTCTCTCTTAGAGCATAAAGAACCCCTTCAGCCATCTGCCCAATCACCTGCCACAACTAAATAAGGCCTTACCTGTGTAAATACAGAAGGAATAGAACCATCATTGAACAATAAATGTTGTAAATTGGTTCTTGAGTGAAGAAAACATGGACCAGGTTATATTATGAGAACATTACTGCAAAGACTAGTCTACAAAGAGCTGCAGCCCAGGGCCCTAACTGACCATCAGCAATCTGCTGGGGACTCCTCTGGAAGAAAGAGTCTCTCTTCCCAGACCAACTGGGATGCCACGGCCCTTGATTCCTTCTGATTTACATCAGAGAAACGCACAAAACAGATGGAAATGATCTCAGGGACTCTTGGGACTGCCCCTGAATGATTTTCATGCAGGCCTAGTGAAGCAATGACGCAGAGAAGGGGACTGCATCAGTATCTTTATTTTAATCACTGAAAAGTATTCATTTATAATTCATAGGTACTCAGATTGCTTGGGATGCCTTATTAAAAAGAATGTCATTTTTTTTTATCTCTTTCTGACCACAGGAAAGAGAAACCTCTTAAATGTGGTATAAGAAAAAATTGTTACCAAAATAGAAGCTGGTGCCCATTAATTACAGTGCTATCCAACCAGTATTTATAAAATCATCATCATCACCTTATGAAGAGAGGAACATATAATTTAGCCTCAAGCTAGTACAATTAATAGGTTTTTAAAGAACTCAGCACGGTAACAGTAACTATCTGATGCCTACTAAATATACCAATTCTTCTCTCTCAGAAAGTCCTGGCTGAGTAGCTTCCCAAAGTAGGGAAGTAAACAGTAGGGATCAAGAGAGGGTCATTGAAACAGAGAAAGTTATTTCAATACGTATTTAATGGATGCAAGCATTTGCCAAGGATCCACCATGGGCCCTAGATATTTTGGGGGATTTTTTTTTCATGTAAAATGTGTAATTGAGGAATGTAATCTAAGGAACCATAAGGAACATGAATACCTGAGGTTATTCCTGGCACTAAATTTAACATGAACACCAAGGTCCTATGAGGGAATATACAAAGATGTGTTTAGGGTGCCACATCCTGGAGGAACCCAAGTGGGGACACAGCGAACAAGACGTGATGGGCTCCTAAAGGGCACACCAAGGATGGACACCTTTGGTAAGGACAAGAAATCACTGAGAGTCACGAAATCGTGACTTCCTCACAGTCTCGCAGAGGACAAGCTCAAGGAGAGTTGCCAGAATGACAACGGTGAGGCTTATCAGGGATTTATTGCTCTCTGCAGCTTTAGAGAGCTTCAAACACTGCCCAGAGAATCAACTCTGACAAGAGGGTGGGAGACTCAGCATCGTCCCTCCAGGGGCATGGTGTCTGCCGCTCATCAGAGAGAGAGGACTGAGGCTTCAGCGACAGGAGAGTACGGCAGATCCAGAGTCTCCAGTGCTGGGTGCGGAGAGGAGACAGAACCTGGGAGCTGAGGACCAACATTCCTAGAAGCGAGTGCTCAGGGTGGTAGAATGTGCGTGAAGACTGGCGTTCTTGAGTTATAGATGAGTCAGCAAAATGGGGGTTGAAGCCCTGAAGGCCTGCCTTAACCCCCTTTAGCTGGTAGTGTTTCCTCTCTGTGTCAATGTCACCAGCTACTTGGGTAAGAATTGGCCCCAGAAACTCCAGGTGAAGGCTTTGATCAATAATACAGACTCAGAATATCACCAAGTCCCTGGATGTAAATAGAGAATGACTCAGTCTTTGCCCGCACAGAACTTACCATCTGACTAGAAAAATACAGCCACGTGCACACACCAGTGTTCAAATACAGTTTGTTGTGTCTTGACAAGGACTGGTGTACATTGTACGTGGGAAGAGTTGAAAGAGCAAACAACTGCTCCCAAATCAAAAGCAGTGGGGACCAAGTCCGTGCTTATAAGTGGAAGAGGCAGACAGGAGCACCAGTAGTCCACTGCAAGGATCCTCAAAATTCTGTGCTATCTTACCCTATGCCCAGATTTAAGACCCAGCCTGCTCAAAAGCCCAGCTGAAAACCCTCAGGCCAAGACAAATAGCCATTCTGAAAAGGGGCAAACCCAGGGTGATCTTAGACCCTGGCTCATGCTGACTAATGTAGCAAGGGTGCTTTTACTCAGGTGTGTATTTTGAGAAACTTCACTTTAACTCTGTAGCAGACCTCTGTTAACATTTATGACAGTGTTTTTAAGCATCATTTATGCCTTTTTAACTAAAAACAATCATCAACTCCTTTCCACCACCCTCCCTAGGCCTCTGAGAATGGAGGAAACAGCAGGGCTCACCTGGCTCTCCGATCCCTAAGCCATCACTCTCAACCAACTAACGTCCTGTGTCAATTCCATCTCAAGGACACACGGTTTTCTTGGAAAATGGTGCCAGTAATGCAAGGCTTTGGTGAGAAACCATTAATTAAAATGATCGTAAAGCATTTTTTAACTATAAAGACTGTGTACAAAAGCTGAACTAGTGATAGAGGTGTGGTCATAGTTCCTTTTCGTCCTACCGGATATCTTGCCCAGCGATCAACCTAACTGTGAATCTGATTTGCTTTTTACAAGGCTGGTTATGGCTGCTGGTACCCAAGAAGCTTCTCTCCACGTTTTGCAAAGGCCATACACATACGGGGGCATCTTAGCATGGAGGTGAGATGGCCACTGGTAAGTGGTCACACAGGCCAATTCCATCAAGAAACATCAGGACCTTTTCAACTTGGAATCTGTGATAGAATTTCTAATCTTTACTCTGGAATGACTTGGTCGCATTTACAACACTAAGTCTCATGGAATTGAAATAACTGAGAGTCAAGTGGGAAAAAAATGCTGATCATTTCTTATGTGATTTTTAAATTGTTATTTAAATATGTAAGTATAGGCACAGAATACCAAGTGGTGAAAAAAAAAATCTGCCTGAGAAATGTGAAGTACTCTCATAATTAATGTTAAAGATTTAAATGTTCTGGGTCCTTATACTTTATTCAACATTTTTGTCCGCTTTGATGCTTTATTTTCTCCTTGCCACGGATTTTCCTAGTTCCTAGGCAGAACTATGCAGAAAATATAAATAAACCTTTAGTGCTTAGCTCAAACTCTATCTATAAACAACTTTACTTCCTTATATTTTAATGCTCAGTGCAAACAGTATTTCTTTCTCCTTTGCTTTCTGTGTATTAAACTCAGAAACCAAAATATTCATGCTTTCCCACAAGGAGAAAGTTTTTACTATGAAAGTTAAATAAATAGTGATTCATATGGCCCATGGTTGTGTCTAAGCTGCCTGAGCAGAAGGTGGTTTATGCTAAATAACTGAGCAAAGCTACACAATATTAAGTAATCAAATTAGACAAGGTCACTGGTTGCAAGCAACAGAAGTTCTATCTGGCTACCTTGAACAGAAAACGAATGTTTTGGAAGAACATTCAAGAATAGAGAATTGGCATATATGTTAGAAAACAAGGCAGAAACCCAGAAACCAAGAGTACCTGGGAAGCAGGTCTTATCACAGGAAGTACCTGCCCAAGACATGGCAACAAACACTAGCACACTGGGCTCAAACTACTTCCCCATCAGCACTCTTGCCTTATAACCTTTCTCAAGTGTTGCTTGGTCTCTGCAAGACTTTTCTCAGATCCAAAATCCAGAACAAGAGCATTCAATTGGTCAAGTCTAAGTAAAGTACCCTTGCTCTAGCTGCTAGGGGACAGGAAAATGGAGTCTCTAGCCATTTTGGCTTCAGAGACAGAAGGACTCTCTTTTCAAGAAAGAAAAAAACAAATAAAGGCCCACTGTAGTGAAGTACCAAGTTTCCTTTGGAGAGGATGCAGATAAAATTCTACCAGAGGAAGAGCGATGAAGACATTAACCCTTTCTGTTAGTGTATTCATGGTGCTCATTTTATGATGCTGCTGGAAGGTATCAAACTTCTCCAACTCTGCAGGTATCCCAATTTTACATTTGCCTTCTGGTTTTCAATAACAGGTACTGTAGCTTATACTCCCATTCACAGTATCTAGCAGGCCCTTGGCATTTGAGGATTCCATATTTGTATCTTTTATCCTTGGAGTATACAAACTTTATGTGCAGTGCTTAATAACAGGTGGGATATTGTAATTTATAATAAAAATACATTTCATCTTTGTCCATGGCACATAGCTTGTAAAAAGCCTTGGAATCTCCAAAGTGGTAAGTGTCTTTTTGTATGCTAATGAGATGACTGGTGAATGGGGGCTCCTAGAAAGCCTCCAGAGCAGGGCTGGTTGCCAGAGAAACCAACCATGTGATTAGAGGGTTGGGACTTTCAATCCCACCCTTGGCCTCTGGGAGGAGAGAGGAGCTGAAGGTTGATTGATCATACCTATGTCATCAATGACTTAATTAATCATGCCTACATAATAAAGTCTCCATAAAAATCCAAAAGGACTGGGTTCAAAGAGTTTCCAGGTTGGTGAACAATAACACATGAATGTACCAGGAAGGTGGTGTGTCCCAATTCCACAGTGACAGAAGTTCCTGTGCTCAGGAGCCTTTTGAACCATGTCCTGTGTATCTCTTCATCTGGTTGCTCATCTGTATTCTTTGTAATAAATGGGCAACAGCAAGTAAAGTGTTTTCCTGAGTTCTGTGAGCTACTCTAGCAAATTAATCAAACCTGCAAGGGGTTAGTGGGAACCCCAAATTTATGGCTGGTTGGTCAGAGGCACAGGTCACAATCTGGAACTTGCAATTGGCATTTGAAGTGGGGGCAGTCTTGTGGGATTGAGACCTTTACCTGCGAGATCTGAGGCTATCTCCAGGTAGATAGTGTCAGAATTGAACTGACTCACAGGACACCCAGCTGTTGTCTGCTGGAAAATTGTGTTCAGTGGCAAGTATGCGTGAGTAGGAAAAAGTTTGGTGTCTCCTATCTCTTACAGCTGGGTTCAGTACTCTAATACTTACCATACAGGGCAGCAGAAAGGATTTTACAGAGTAAGATATGTAAGACTCCCAGCACAAATATGAATGTCAAGACTAGAGTCATTGAGCCAGCAAGGAAACCTAGCTTGACGCCCAGAGGTTGCACCTCAGTTTGCAGTGTTTAAGGATTTAGGGCTCCTCTAAGTTTTGGCACATCTCTCACCAATGTCCAGGAGCTACTACAATCCAAGTAACTTTCCTCTGCTGAAAAATATGTGGGGTTGGGGTTAAAGAAAGGGGCACTGAGAATATAAAAATAAAAGAAATAACGGTCTAAGGCATCCTCTTTCCATTTCACTTGGAAATTACATGGGATGATATCTTTCAGAGGAGTTAGGCTCTCAAGTAAGAAAACAGTCATATTAATGTAACTGAATGTTTGCAAGATAATCCACTCAACTGACAATTTAATGAGCAGCATACTCCAGTGGACAGAGCTAAAAAGGTTCAAAGACTGCTTCCCTAAATAAGCCTGATAAGTTTCTTTATTCCTAATATCTCAGTTCTCTTTGGTTATGTTTAAAAAAATAAAACATTTATTAAACACCTACCACAAACCACATATTTACTCTATGCTGGAAATATTAGGTCCTCAGACTCCCACATCAGTTTTTTCTTTGTAGTTATCAATATAGACAGTGTCTCTTCTTTGGGGAAGAGTGGAAGTATGAATTAGATCTACCCAGAGGATGGTATACTTCCTTGGGAGAAAGGTTCTGTCAATCCGCTACATCTATGACTTAAGCAGGTAAGTTTGTTCAGGCAAGAGTGGAGGTACTCCAGCAAAGCATTCTTTTAAGGGACATGATAACTGTCAGGCAAATATTGCAACAAATTTTCTGCAGTCAATCTCAAATACACACCACCGTCCAAATTAAACACTTAAGGGACAATAAGAAAATTGAGATCATGCAAAAATGTTCTCAGTGTTTCCTTGAGTCTTCCTCCTCCTTCTCTTTCTTTTTCTATTTCAACAGTAGATTCAAGCCTAAACACTGAAGACATCCTACTATTCAGGAAAATAGATTTGTTATTTTAATAACACTCCTAAAATAGCACCATATAACCATCTGCTGCTAATCTTGCAACTCTGCATTTTCTACTCCTCTCTGAATATCAATATCACTACAGCCACCCACCCATCCACCCACCCCCTAAAAAATGTCGGGAGAAGAGAGGAAAGAAAAGTTTGGTAGGGGAAAAAAAAAGAGGATTAGGCTGTTCAGTACATAATTTTGTTAAATACTGCTTACCTCTCTCTCATGCTATAACAGCTTTGGAAGTGGGGACAAGTTTATAATATTAAATACAAAATACATGTCAGAAAGTATGATACAGAGCAGGGGAAAAGAGGATTCAGAAGTTTAGAGGTGAAAAGGAGCCTGGTGATTATTTAATTCCATTCTCCCATTTCACAGATGAGAAAATTGAGTTTCTGTGACTTTAGAGGACCCCACAGTAGCAGCCAGTTAAAGCCTGCACCAGGAGTAGAACCAAGTGAGTCTTTGCCCCACAGTCCAGAAAGTTCTCAAAAACACCAAAATACCTTGAAGTTTGTCATGAAAAACATTGAAGGCCAAGGTTTTTGTGACAGTATGTTAAATGTCATAGAAAGAACTCTAAGACATTGACCCTACCCTAGGGGTAGGCATACTCAATGATAAGATGATAACTCAACCAATACACAAGTACACAAGAAATAAAAACAAAAATTAAGTTATTTTAAAAACACATGCAAAGCATATTTTGATGGTTAATTTTATGTGTCAACTGTACTGGGTTAAGGGACAACCAAATAGCTGTTAAAACATTATTTCTAGATGAGTCTGTGAGGGTGTTTTTGAAAGAGATTAGCACTGAATTTGTAGACTGAGTAAAGATCTGTCCTCACCAGTGTGGGTGGACATCATGCAGTCTGTTGACGGCCTGCCCACATACAACAGAAAGGTGCATACAGCAGAAAGGTGGAGGAAGGGTGGATTTATGCTCTTCTCTTCTTGAGCAGGGACATCCATCTTCTGCCCTGGGACATCAGAGCTCTTGGTTCTTGGACGTTACACCATAAGCTGCCCTGGTTCTCAGGCCTTCAGACTGAATTATATGCCGCCACCCCCCACCCCCACCCCCCGGCTCTCCAGCTTGCAGACTGCTAGTCAGGGCACTTCTCAGCCTTCATAATTGCACAAGCTGACATCCATAAGTCTCCTCTGATATCCTACTGGTTCTGTTTCTCCGGAGAACCCTCACTAATACATACATTAAATGGTACATTCCTGACTCAATTTATGTACCCACAGATCTAATTAATGACTCTGTTAGTGTACATAGAACCAGGGAAAATGGAAATGCCTCTGTAGGATCTACCCAGGAGCCTCTACATTGTTGAAGTGTGAGAATATCACACCAGGCAACTCCAGGACAACTACATGTCATCTTTAGAGAAAAGAATGTTCAACATCATTTCTAAAGGATGAGGCACTGGTCACCACATATGAAAGGGAGTCACGGACCAACTAGAGACAAAAGGCTCAGTGAACGTGTGGTGTGTGTGCAGGAACACCTGTTCTTTCAGAGATAGCCAAAACCTTCAGAGGCAACTGGTTGTGGCAGGAAATCACCAGACACCTTCAATGAATAAGTTCTCCAGGCAAAGCTGACAGTGCTTAAACTTAAGGGGCTTAAAGCAAGTGGAAATAAGCAAAGAGAAACTATTAATATCTAGGCAAGAGAAAACTTGCCGCTGGGGATCCAAGCAGGCTTCATTTGTAATGACAACTCCAATCAATCCAAAGTGGTTGCCTCAAATTCTGTGTTGAGAAGGATGCTAAGTCCATGCTGGGAAAGATCTGCCATGGAGAAACCACTTTCATGAAGTGTAGACCATAACACTACTGGCAAAGGTAAAAGACTAAATATGAAAGATGTCTTCTAGAAAGCAGCTATATGATTTGGACACCAACCATGTGATTGTGTGTCCCTTGATTTATGAGATGAGTGGACTTCCTACCTACTAGGGAAGCTTGGCTCATGGCAGAAGGTAGTCAAGATAGTAGAGGAGCCACACAAATTCAGGGACTTACCTGATGGTGGAAGAATGGGCTACATCAGTTATGTCCATCCAATCAAACCCTGTGGTTCTCTAACATTGAGTATCTTCCCATGCTCTGAATGGCAGAAGCACTTGAAAAAGGCCTATGTGTAAAGCATGGTGTAACCAGCTCTATGAACAAATTTCAATGATCCCTATATGATATTTGTAATCCTCTCCCTTAATAACTACTTGATCTTTTTGAGTTGTTTCCCAGAAATGGTGAAATTTCTTCAAGACAAAGGGGTTGAGATTCTGAAGGCCCCTGGGCAGAATTCCTGATGCCAAGACTCACCATCCCACACAACCTGCCCCAATGCACACAAAACTGTTAATTTCAACACAACTTTACCCCAACGCACATAGCCGCTCGTTAAAAAGCCCACACTCTCCATTTGTCAGGGAGATGGATTTGAACCTGCTTCTCTTGTTCTCCGGACAGACATCTTTCATATTAAAAAATTCCTTTCTTCCTTGACAATCTTCGTTGTCTCAATGATTGGCTCTCTGCATGGTAACTTCACCTAGGCTGGATCCCTTCTCGGTTCAGTAACAATGAGATTTTAAGGAGGGTGGGTGGTTATTGCAAGCCAGGGGACAGTAGCCAAGTCTGGGAAAGGGGAAGCCTAGTTAATACCCTGAAGGAGAGAATGAATAAGTATTAATATATTAATACTTAATTGGTCATCAGGGTCGGCATTTACTAATTTTCTTGCTTAAAGCCTCAAAGTGCTCATCTTAATGTCCCCTTTCTCACATATAGCAAAGGCTACCCAGTGAGAAAGTCTGGACTCTTTCAGTTCCTCAACTCTAAGATAAGACTTGAGTAACTAGAGTATATCTCAAAATTCATAAAACAGCAGAATAGAGAGGACAAAAATGGAAAGTATTGGAAATGTGGAGGAACAAGGCAGGGTAGGTAGAGTATATAGAAAACAAATACCACCAGAGATCTTCAAACTCTGAGATGGAAAGACATACAGCCAGTGTAAGAGACAAAAAGGAATCTGCAAGGTGATGCGGGAACAGATTTGTGGATGCCATCCCTGCCTAAGGAGAGATGAACACGTTCCTGCCTCTGCCGCACCTCCTTGGTCCTCCAGGTTCCTTCTTCTAAGAGGAAGCCATTCCTGGGCATCACAAGTCAATCACATTTTAAAGAAACACCACAAAACTATGGCTGTGAAAATAAACCACAGGGATATAAATGCAGAGTGGAGGACATTTCCTTTAGTCTGATGCCAAATGCCATTTTACTGAATCTGTCCTAAGAGCAAAACATTGCCAAAGATACTCTGATCAATGAAGCCAAGTCTCTGGCCTGGGAGAGTCTGTCCCAAGCTGATGGTGCAGGCCACGTCTGACAGAGAAAAGACTACAAACAAGACATGTCTGGCTTCCAAACCTTTGACCAGAGATGTGTCAACAGAGCCCAACTGTGGCTAAGTAACTTTTCAAAATGGCTGAATTTCTTCACTGTCCATAGGAAGAAGAGAGTGTTAAGTGGACATGCAGCTGCAAAATGATTGACACACGAAGCAAACATACAGGATATACACAAGATGAGGATTGTCTTTATTCTGTGGAAGCCTAGGACCAGATATACCGCCACGTCCATATCAGATGCTTAATTAAAATGATGAATAAGCAAATGAAACCAACAGTCCCCACTGAGTTGCACAGGTCCAGTGGCTCAGAGAGATTGGGAAACAAATAATTACAAGACAAGGTCTTAAGAGTTGTAATATAGCTGTGTAAAAAGTTCTACAGGGTATGAACAAGAGAATGACTAATCCTGAAGAAGAGTTCAGTTTAGACTCCCACAGTGGTGGCTTCTGGGGTGGTCTTGAAGATTGGCTAAGATTTTACTTCACATTTAAAAACAAAACAAAAAAAAGCTTACTTTACAATAATGATTCAAACTTCATGGAGCCCAGCCCAATTGTGGGCTCATGGTAAGCACTCAAAATTAATTGATGATATCAAATCTATAAAACAAGTTTACTTTTCTTTCATGTGTATTAAGAAACTGGAGGTAAGAGCTGAATGAGGGAGAGGATGCTTCAACCTTCAACCAACAGAGACACTTAAAAATCTCTATTGAATTCACCAAAACTGCCCTATAAATTATTCAGTGTAGCCTAATTAATTCCCCAGAGAATTATCTTCAAGGTACAGTTAGTTGGTGGTTGCCTGAGGCAAACTCCAAGCTAGCTCTGGGATGTGGGAGGGATACAAAAGTTTCTTTGCACTGGAAGATTTCGGTTACACGATAACCTTGGGCGAGAGAGGAGGAGATGAAATCATCTCATACAGATGACTGTTGAACCCAAACGGGCATATAGAATTTCATTTTATAGGTTGTCACTGACAGCTTATCAGAAAATATTCCTTATGAAATAAAACTCCAGATGGGAGAACATTCAGGATTTTTAAATATTTGAAAAGAGACTATAATTTCCTTCCCAACACAAGGTGATAATTTTTCTTCTGTTTCCAACGTGGACTGGGAAATCCTAAAAAGAAAATACTCCAGTAAGAGATCCCAGAGGAACCTCCAAGCTATACCTGGTGAGATAATGATGCCAAAAATCCACAGTCAGACACTAAAATAGCTTTTTAGCAAGACTGGATTGAAAAAACACTTAAGAAGCCAAAATAAGATGATTGAGTTGGGGGGCTGGGAATCTGGCCCAAGAGAATCGTCTGAGCACAGAAGAAGACAGGCAAAAACTAGAAGGTCTGAGTCAGGGCTGGGTGAACAAAGGTAGGCAAGGCAACATGGAGACAGTCAAGTTTAGGGAAACAGAGGAGTGTGAGTTCTCCCCAACACAGTGTAGCAGGCATGAGAGCTGAGGGGATCAGGAAGGAGCTGCCAAAGGAGCCATGACTGGGAAACAGGGTCCTACATTGAGGCTGTCCCAGGAGGCTCTCCCGTCTCCCTCCTGTCTGCCCTACACACACATCAATGCAACAAATTTTCCTTATTCATACATTTATGTATCTGGCAGGAGCACATAACCTGCTCTAGGGGCAATACGGATGTATACACAGGGTCATTTTCCAAACAAATAATAGGAAAACAGTCACTTTTAAAATTTTATCTATTTTGCAGAAGGTAACAGGCCAGCTTGAGTCTGCAGAAGACCAGCAAGGTGGATTAAAGATGGCTACACATTCTTTGTCATCATTCCTGTGGTATAACAAAAAAAAAATCTATTTTGTCTTTGCCCCTGGTTCACCAGGCACAGAGCTTCAAAAATCATTGGAAATTCTGGAGTGACAGGAGTGCCTTTTGTTATTCATAATGAACCCCTTTGGGCTATGTCTGAATTTGTGCTATCAAGGTGACTCAAGTTGGCCCTTAGATAGTTTCAAAGCAGTTGCCAGCTACACGTGTACATAATTAGAGGGTGGGAACTTTCAACCCCATTCCTGACCTCTGGGGAGGAGGGAGGGACTGCAGATTGAGTTGATCACCATTGGCCAATGATTTAATAAATTGGGCCTATGTAATGAATCGTGTAGAAACACTCTTGACTAACATGGTTCAGGAACTTTTTGGTTGGTGAACAGACTGATGCACCAGGAGGGTGATGCATCCCCACTGCATGGGGACAGAAGACCCATCCAGCCTTCACCCTATGTACCTTTTCATCTGGTAGTTCATTTGCATTCTTCAAAATAAACTGTAACCATAAGTACAACACTCTCCTTAGTTCTGGAAGTCTTTCTAGTGAACCGCCAAACCTGAGGTGTGGTCAAGGAAACCTCCAAATTTGTAGTCAGCCACACAAAAGTGAGGATAACTTGGAAATATTCCACTTGCAGCTGGCATGAGCCGTGGGGCAGTCTTTAGGGACTGAGTCCTTAACCTGTGGGGTCTGCACCAACTCCGGGTAATTAGTGTCAGAATTGAACTGAGTTGAACCCAGTTGGTATCAGATAGTGTATATTAGGAAAATAGTTAAGCCCCATCATGACTCGGAGTTTATTTTCTCTCCCTTTGAATCTGGTCTGGCCCCCATGACTGCTTAACTAAAAGAGGGAGTAACATAGTGACAGTTTCAGGCCTCAGCCTTTGGAAGGCCTGGAAGCTTCCACCTTTGTGCTTTTTGAGAGTCCCAAGCCACACCACGGGAGGAGTTCAGCTACTGTGCTGGAAAAGCCACACAAAGAGGAGAGACCCTGAGAGGGAGCGAGCCCAGCATCCGTGCAGCCAAGTAGAGCCTCTAGAAACCCCGGCCCCACCTCCTGACTGCAGGAGAGATGTCAAGGACAACCAGGAGAAGACCTGCCCCGTGGAAGCCAGTGAACCTCCACAGCTGTTGTTATAAGCCACTGGTTTTGGACAAGCTGGTTATGCAGCCATAAACACTCAGCAGCAACAACACACCCAGGGCAAGGTGTGTGGAGCAGTCTGAGAAAGGCATCTTTAATAACAACATCAAAAATCATTTCAGTTTCTTCATCCATTTGTTTCTTTATTCATTAAACAAATATTTATTCATCCTTCCTTGGGGCTGGACTCTAGGCACTGAGGGCAAAGAAGAAAGCGAATTCTTGCTTTCCGGGAGCTCCCAGCCAAATCATCTCATTCGCTTGTTTCCTTCTTCCATAAAGCTGTCGGCTCGCATCCTCCAGTAGTATTTTCTTCTGTAGCTTCCCCTATTTCTGGGGCAAACAGATTCAACTCAAGTTCCCGTTCTCCATGTGGTTTTCTCAGACCAGCCTGATCTCTGTATTTCCATTTCTCTAACTCTAAAATAAAGCCCCAAAGGGGCTAACAGTATTTCCAAAAGATCGTCATGCCAGCCTGGGCAACATCGTGTTTATACCTTTTAGAAAAACTTTACTAAGCAGGTGATATCGTACTGTCAGTTCTAAAATGTGTTTGTCTAGAGAAATTCTGTGCATCATATTAAAAGCATGAACAAATGACCGTTCCTGGGAGTATCTGCTGGGCAAACAAGAGGCCAGTCATTCTGCATCTCTGCGGCTGCCAGGGCTCACCTGGAGCACAAGTACACGTACACTTTGTGGTCAGCAAACAGGCTTCTTTCTCCTTCCTACCAACATAACCACATGTTTCTGGGCGTCCCTCAACTGATTTCCTACCATCCATCAATAAGCTGCACACTTCACCGACTGTGCCTGAACTCTTCTGTTCATAATCAAATGTTCAGTTAATGAATTCTCTTAATCAGAGAGTCCAAGTGCATGAGGGTATTTAATGTTTTTAAAACACCCAACAATCCAGCTTGGCAGCAAAAAAATCAACACAATCAAATGCTATCACATTGCCAGGTTCAACAAACACAATGAGATGTGTGAGGAGTGCTTAGTAAGAGAGAATATTTATAGCATACTGTATTGAGCAATCATTCAGGTTGAAAACAAAAATGAAAACATGGGCACAATATACCTATTTGCAAATTCTATTGTGGACATGGGCCAATAATTTACTTAAGTTTGATTAAATACCATAAATAGAATACATTTATGAAATCAAGCTACTTTGAGGTAGACTGTCGGAGTTCATAACATTTGTTTTCATCCTAAATGACTAAGCCTTTAATCTTATTCCTTCTCGCCATAAGTACTCTGTAAGAAGACATGAGCATTTCTGTAACTGTGATTTTTAAAAGTCCTGTTTGCATTTTTGTAATAAACAAAAACTTGGAAACAGCCCAGATGTCATTCAAATGGTTAAACTGTGGTCCACCCATATCATAGACTACTTCTCAGCAATAAAAAGGAAACAACTATTGATATATGCAACAACTTGGATGAATCTTGAGGCAATTATGTTGAGGGGAAAAAAAAAGGACTATCCCAAAAGGTTACATCCTATATGATCCCATTTATGCAGCATTCTTGAAATAATAAATTATAGAAACAGATTAGTAGTTGCCAGGAGTCAGGGATGGAAAAGAAGGCTGCAGCCATAAAAGGGTAATTCAAAGGACCCTTGTGTTAATGGAATTGTTCCACATCTTACTAATAATATATCAGTGCCAATATCATGGTTGTGATATTGTCCCACAGCTTTGTAAGACGGTACCATTGGGGAAAACAGGGTAAATGGTAACACCAGAACTCTCTGTATTATTTCTTGCAACTGCATGTGAATCTACAATTGTCTCTAAATTAAAAGTTTAATTTTTTTAAGTCCTGCATAAGTATGTCCTGGGCTAGAACTCTGCTGAAACTTTAAGTGAAAACTATTTTTTCATTACATTTTCAAATCAGTAAGGTGTTCTACCAGAAAGCACTGTTATTTCCCAAAGTAATGAAACCCACATTAAGAATTATCTCGTTTTTCTAATCACAGTTTAGAGACAACATATTAAACAATATTAAAATGTATTTAGGCAAGACTTAGGTGATATACATCTCATAATTTAAAAATTGAAGATAAAGACTTAGTGTAGTGAACAAAATGCTCCTTTACATGCTAATTTCAAAGGAAAGGTAGCAATTCGTACATTTTTAAATAATTACTGCTACTTTTGCCCACCATTCGCGGGTTGGTTTAATAAGTCAGAGACTTTATAGCCAAAGCAATTCTTTTTCCTATTTTTATCCCTTGCCCTATCACTTTAGTTTTAAATCACAATCTAGATTCTCACCTGGGCAGCCCCCTAGAGTTTACTGCAGTCTCTTTAAACAGAAAAATGCAATGGGACAGGACATTTTGATGAGACAATTTTGACGCTGCCCTTTTGACTTAGGGGCTTTTTAATAAAAATCAAAACAAAACAATTAAGCATTCAGCTTTTTCTCTCCCAGGTAATATATGACACATACACATACCCCCCCAGCCTCGTGCCTCCCCAGTTCCCCACCACGGGCCAGGCTGAAGCTGCCAGACGAGATGGGAGACTACAGGGTGTGAGGCAGGGATGAGGCTTAATGGGCATGGTGGTGGGACTGGGGGGATGCATTTTGTTCATTATTTAGCCACTTAAAAGACAAGCAAGCAGACAAAAGCTGTGTTTTCCTTACTGACTCAGCAGCACAGCCCAGACAGGACAAAACGTCCTCCCGGTTAAAAGAGCCTCATGAAATTGGCTCCATACAGTCAGCCACTTCCAATACCCTGACTTAAAGACAGCAACATGCCAAACACAGAACTCAAGCGTTTTCTAGTTTCTTAGTAAGAATTGCCTAAATAGCACCCACCCAAAAGGGCTGAAGGAATTCAAAAGTATCAGTTGACCAAATATATGATGAGACAAAAATGCGCATGACGTCCCAGGACTAGCCAGCAGGGCATAAAGCCATCTGTGGGTCTCCACTGTGGAAAACGAGCACCACCACTTAACCAGAGGCACTGCGTGAGCAGAGGGAACCCTCCAGAAGGAACGAGACAGCCATGACTGGAGACAGCAAATCTGATTCTACAATTTACTGTGCTCCGGAGCGGGTGGCTGGAGACAGGAGGGCTTCAGGGAGCTGCAGTCTACACCAGCCACGCGGGGGCTTTCCTCCTCACCTAACAGAGCTTCCCAGAGAGCAGGGGCCACTCAGGGCACAGTAGTCCCTGCTAGCAGGTGGCCCAACACCACCGATCTCTACTAACTGCAAAAAATTAGCATATGAGGAAACTGAGGACTTCCACCTCTGGAGGGGAAAGCTAAGAGGAAGAAAGAGCCCCAACCCAAACTCCTCAGAAAAGGATCCAAGAAGGACCTGGCTTTATCTGCTCACTGTACCTGGGCAGATGGTCGGTCCCCTGTCGTACTGGAAGGGGGGCTGGAGGCGGCGGCCTGGGGGTGTTGGGAAAGGCAAGGGGTCCAAGCAGACTGCATGTGTGCAGCGCTCTTGCGGTTCTGAAAACCAGAACCTGATCCATCAGAGTGGTGATTGAGCATTTTTACAGCACTACTAAGGAAGCATGAGGTGCACAGTCTCCCCCTAGCCGGGGTTACCACAGTCAGGAAAAGCTCTACTGAGCACCTGGATAGGTGGTGAAATCTCCTTTGATGCCTCCCTTTGAAGCCAAGCAACAGTGGAGTTCCCAAGGTGCTGTAATGACTCAGCCTTGGGGTGCCAACAAGGACTTCCCTCTTAGGACATCTGGAAGGAAAAGTTGGAGCGCCTTCTAATTCTATTTCAAGCATTTGGAGTCTGAAGGGAGTTGGCATGTTTTATATTTGTTAACTAGCAAAAGAGAACCTTTGAAAATAGATTATTACTAAAAATCTTTGGAAAATGTCAACTACTGTCTTTCCATTACATGACGACACAGCCTCATTCTCGTCCCTAGTGCTGACACCTTCTCCTCTCATGTGGTTTTATCTGACTTTTGGCCTTTACACTGCTCAGTGAAGGGTGGGGGCTGAAAAGCTTCAGTCTCCAGCCAGTCCTTAATTCCCAGCATCTGTGTTGTCACTGAACTGTTCCAGTCACTTTTATGTAAATTGAGCAAGAAAAAGAGCTCTTTCTGTAGTGAAAGTTATTAAGGAGAGATAAACAGTTTATAATTCAAAATTTATACAAAAGAAAATTACCTTTGTATTCCTGTAGCTACCAATAATGGCCAGGTACTGCAAATGCTTTTCTATTTTTATTTTAAAGAATCCAGATTTTTCTCATCAGCAATGAATTGCTGAAAACCTACGGTAAACAGTTTCTAGATTAAATTATATTTCAAATGCCTAGGACACACTTGCTGTTTAGAGGTATCCTGTGGTGATTTGTCTCGTACAGTTAAGACTCCTATTGCAAAGCCCCTAATTTAAATATAAATTTTCATATAATAAGTCCTTGCCTAGAGTTACAGGCTCATTCATTGCCATGCTTTTCTGTGTGTTGTATTTGTTATTAACAAAACACTTTGATTAGCCTATCTGCCTGTAGTGGTTTGCTGCAAACTGTACAAGGCAGGTTAAATTGATGAGATCCCTGGGAGTTTATAAGATGAAAAATGCAGGAGCAGACACAGTGACATTTTTATAAGTAATATTGAAAGCTCACATGGAATAAACAACATAATAAAGCAAAGGAGACCTTATCAGCAAACAGATTAAACAGCTGTTGTTACTATTATTATACAGCAAGTAAAAGAAAAAGATACAAAGCGTCTTGTCACCTAGCTTCTGTTTCAGATCTTAATTAGTGCTTCAGCCAGCAGTTTAAGGGGAAATTTTAAGTGAATGTTATAAACTGTGACTTTGAATAGTCTGTCACTTATTGATATTTTTAAGGTCATTTGGGTCATTACCCAAAGTAATCATGCTCTGGCCAGTTTGGGATGAACTTAGTCCCTGAGCACACCAGGGACAGGAAACATCTGTTATGGAGTCAAACAGAGGGCATTTCCATTTCCATTGACATGTTTGTCATCTGAAGCTTCTGAATGTATTTCAAAGTTTGGAGGAATATGTCTTTGTCAGTAAAGATATACTACCTTTGCTTAAATAATGTATTTGTAAAAGGTTTTGGGCAGGTCAAATTTTTGAAAAATTGGATCACTTAAAATTCAAAATTAAGTCTGTTATTTTAAGAAAACTTGTTACTAGTTTTTCAGCATGAATTTTCACCAAAAAAAGCCAAAAAGTGGCTCCCAATTTACCTGATTCTAGGTTTGATTTTTGCCACACCAGGTTTCCAAAGTGCCAGTCACACTATCATTACGATCGTGTCCTGCGTGATTATATTCTATGTTCAGTTGCCTCATTAAAACATGGGGAAACTGAAAAAGAAGAGACAATCTGAGAAGCTAAGCACTCTTGGAGAAATAAGAAATAGCTTCCCAATCCATACCCAATCTAAGCTTATAAGACTGTATTTCTTGATTTCTGCCAATTTCATCAGACCTTGCCTTTCCTGCTTTAGGACAGTTCTTTCTTAATTCCTACATCCAAAGTTGTCGAATACTGGAGGTTTAAACCAAGAAAAATGGATATGTTATAATAAAAAAAAATCTATCCCTCTGATCATAAATTTTAAGATCTTGAAGGAAATCTTTTTTATCATCTTAAAGATTAGAGATTTAGAAGTGGCTTTTCTTTAGTCACACAATTAATTAGTGATATATAACTAGAAAATGTTTGGCTTTTCACTTCACTCCAGTTTTTTTCCACATTAAAACTTTTACCTTAAACGAAAGAAAGATTCTTAGGAAGTATACAGAGTGAACAGAAAGATAAATTAGAACCCCGAGTGCTAGCCTCATTGAGATTGAGAACAGAGATGGGGAAACTACAGCTTATAACAAACATGATGAAGTCCCTGCACGTATTTAAGAGCCTAAGCCCTGGACCAAGATTCTTAGAGAACTTACTATGAGGGAAATCAGTTTTATGGGGGAGAGGAGGGAACATTTAAGGAAATCCAAGAAAGCTAAAAGAAAACTTAAAATGATAAATGATGATTTGAGTAGCCTTCAGACAACCCGAGTTTGAATCTGGCTCCGAAACATACTAGCTGTGTGGCTTTGCACAAGTAAATTTAATCTGACCTCACTTTCCACCCCCACAGCAGATCTCGGTGGTTTGTGCTAAGGGCCCCTTTTACTATGGCTACAGATCAGATGATCAGATAAGGTATCTGAACCTGAGTCAAGGCAACATTGACTTAAGAGATAGAATGATTTCAACTCTGCAAAAAGGTTTATTCCAGTTTGGATAGTGGCTAACTAACTCAGTCTGACACCCCTCATATCAGAATATGAATATGATGCTTAGAGAATCAAGAGCTGTAATGGCAGAAGCCGAGAGACCCATCATGATGGAGAGCATTGGTCCTAGCCTTGAGTAAGCCACAGTTACATGATGTTGTTGACCTACTATCTTCTGTACAATCAAGTATATTCTAGACAAGGGTTTCTCAACCTTGGCCCTATTGACATTTGGGGTTGGGTAGTTTTTTCTTGTGGGGAGCTGTCTTGTGCTCTATAGGATGATTAGCAACACCCTGGCCTCTACCCACTAGATGCCAGGGCACTCTCCTCTCAGTTTTAACAACTGAAAATACCTCCAGACACGGCAAAATGTTCCTTGAGATGGTGCTGGCAAAAGAGCTCTCCATTAAGATCCACCCTTCTAGACAGAGGCACTGCAGTACATACTGGGAATGCAAAGATGACGAAGATGTAGTCCCAGTCCTTGGAGAGTCCTCAGTAGACTGAGAGTCTGGCATGAAAATGTGTGACATTATGGCTGGGCAACATAGCCCAGGAGTCTCCAGGAAAACAGACTGAGTACAAATACTCAGGAGGTCTAAAGAGTGAGATATTCTTGAAGAGTAGTTGGTAATCCATCAGGGCTGGGCTGCCCTGCTGGCCTATGCTTCCATGAGACAGAAGGCAGTGGTAAACTCTCACCACCTCCCCTCCTCTGGGAACAATGTTCTTGATAATAGGCCAAATAGCACAGCACAGTGTGTGGCACTAACGGTGCGATCCCTAATGGAGTTAAACTGCATGTCAGTGGAGGTGAGCCTCCAGGCTACCTAACAACAGGGGTGCCGGAGAGTTGGCACTCCTTCCGCATAGACAGGCCTGCAATGGAAGCCTCCAGAGCCTTCTTCCCTGCCCCATTCCCAATGAGCAATAAAATGGTTAAGTTGCACAAGCCCACTAAGGCTATGGGACACAGCATTATCAGTGGGTTGGCAATGCAGGTAAAGCATAGTGTAAGAAAAGCATGGCTGTGTTTGCCAGTTCTGGTCTCATGGTAGGAAAATGAAAAAGCTGAGTCAGAAACCCTGCAGTGTATACTTCTCAGCCACAGTGATGTTTTCAAGCTAGTGATGTTGGGGGTCAGGTAGGGGGGGTCAGTCTTGGTGTTGCTGGTGAAGAGGAGGATGATTCTGAGGGAGGGGAATATGGTGAAATTCACTGGACCAGGAATCCTGGAAACCTAAGCCCCAGCCCCTAGTCTTTCTCATAACTGGCTACAGGAACTGAGCAACTCTCCAAGAACCTTTGAACTCAGCTCTTATTAATTAAGATGTCATTAGCATACAACAAAATGCACACATCTTAGGTGTCCCATTTGATGAGTTTTGACAATTGAGTACACAAATGTGACCACCTTACAAAACAAGAGAAGATTTCCCACACCCCAGAAAGTTCCTTTGTGCTCATTTTTAATCAGTTCTCCACCCTGCCACCCAGGCAGCCACTTCCTAATTTCTTTCCCAATTGATTAGTTTTACATGTTCTTGCATATCATGTAATGGAATCCGAGAGTGTGCACTCTTTTGTGTCATACTTCTTTCACTTACCTTTCTGAGACTCAGTTATGCTGTTGTATGTGCCAGTAGGTCTCTCCTTTTATTGCTGGGTACTATTCCTTTGTATGAATACAATACAATTTGTTTATCTATTCTCCTACTAATAGACATTTGGGTGGTGCCCCGTTTTCAGTTACTATGAATACGGTGGCTAGTTATGTTATTGTACATGTCTTTTTGTAAGCACATGTTTTCATTTCTTTTGAGTTACATCATCTGTAAAATGGCAGGTTGTCCTATGATTTTGAACTTTTTATACAGGTACCTTGGGGGTTGCTACAGGAGTGAAGAAACATAAAACAGCAAATGCAACTCTACCCGCGCCACCCCCCATCCCCCCCACCCCCCGTTTCCACCAGAACTGCTCTTCTGTTTTATAACTGAGGCATTTGTGTAAGACAGCATTTGAAAGAAGGTTTCCACTGTGCTAAAACGATATTTGGAAACCACCCGAATAGATAATCTCTAATGTTCCCTTTAGCTCAAAGAATCCATGATCCCTTAATAGTTTCAAGGAACATATCCCATAGTTTAGATCTAAAATATGTCCTCTAAATTTTCCATGACAATCTCCTCCACAAATCCCTCTAATGGATCCTGCACTGCATGGAAAATACAGTCCAAATCCATCGAGAAGGCCCTCGCGATTGTTCTGGAGTCAGTCTGGATACTCTCAAGGACTTCCACTGCCCCCACTGACCTCACAAAACAAAACAGGCAACACTCCACACAACACCTTCGCCCAAGCTCTTTCTGCTGCCAGAATATCCTTGCTGACTTGTATCTGACGAGGTTCCTGGCTTTTCTTTTAAACCAGATTGAAATCTGCACCCTTCTAGAAATGTTCCTAAACCCATTAGAATATTTTTGTGTATTTTAATGGATACATATGATATCCATGTTTCACGTCAGATCTCCTTGTGCATGTACCTATATCTTCAGTTCTAAATTACAAGTCCAGAGCAGAGTCTGTCTCTCTCTCTCTCTCCCCACCTCCCTTCCTCACTTGCTCCCTTTTTCTCTGTTCTTTGTTTCATGTCTAACACCAAGAATAGTCTTTGCTCATAGAAGGATCAATACTGGCTGAATTTAATTCATAAGTATATATCACTGTTATTTTCCTAAATTGTCAAACCAAGTGAAAAATTCAAGCTGTTCGCCAAAAGAGCAAAACTTATAGTACATCCACAGAAAATTCATTCACGAGCTTATCTTCATCAGTGATCTTTCAAATACATGGTCATTTTTATAAATCCTGCCCCCAACAAAACTACCACTAGCACAAAATCCCCGTGGAAAACCATTTCTGATTTTCTTTTATGACCTCTGGGGCCCAATAATGACTAACAAAAATGCTTCCTGAATCCTTCCATTGCCAGTTTTTGCCAATGGTCTAAGTCAACAGCTATCTCGAAAAATGTTAAAAGGCTCTATTTATCTCTTACCTAGTTATTGTCCAGCTCGAATGTTTCCTTCTTTAGCTTTGGATACTGTTCCTTCCCCTCCCTGTACAGCTATTTAGGAAAGCTGAAAGAAAAGCATCTATATTCCTTAAACTGCCCCTCCCCCAAAATCAATCTTACTTTTCTATAGAATTATTTTGCACCAACTATATATCCTCCAACTTTTATGTGTCCTGGAAACCTCACCACATAATATAAAAATAGATAATATCTATCAAGCAAACATGCACTGAAGCAAAAGAATGGACTAATGTCTTTTGGAAGATTCCACTGAAACTATGCTAAATAATAAAATTTGGGGAAGGAGTAACTTTTAGAGAAGCATTCTGGATAATCAATTGTTTTCCCAGATAACTCTTTAAGCAGCAAAACCACTCCTGCGTTTCAGCATTTTAGGTAAGTACAACTAAAGAGTGTAACATTATCCTGCATTGTTAAATAGACCATTCTAAGAAGAAATTAACTTTATCTCAGTATCTCATGATCTTCATTATGAAGTCCATTGCCATGCTGGCCTGTCACACAAAGGATGACTCAGGGACAGCAGTGTCCAAGGCTATGACCATGTGCTGACCTCAGAAAGATATTTTGGAATCCTGGGTCTGTTGTCCTGTTCCCGGGCTGTCAGAGGCTGTGTCTCACCACTGCCACTGCCAACAGCAGGGTCCTGCTTTCCATCTGCTTCTCTGCTTCTACTCAGACAACTGGGCATATTCAAAGATGTCAAAAAGAAAAGTAAATCATTTTTACAGGAAGAACAAGGTGCTGCTTTTATAAGTAAAGAGCATGAATGTCTATGCTTGTGTAATTCAAACATAAATGGGCATGAAACCAGCAAAGAGTAAAACCTCATGGAGGCATGGAGTAGTGGGGTGGGGAATAATTGGAAGGAAATAGCTCACAGAGCAAAGGCTTTTTGATCAAAGGGGAAAGAATATTACGGGCAGTAAGTGGACCAGGAGGCTTCTGTATTTCACCCAAACTCACAATCTATGGGGATCCCTCCCATGATAGTCTTAGGGAGATGTCGCTCACCATAGGCTGCAAACAACCTGTTTTTTTAAATGTGAGTTAGGTGAGGATGGGGCCCAGCGCTTGCAGCAAGGAAGTGCATGTATGCACACAAGGACCGGAGCCAGAAGTAGCGAGTGCTCAAGAAATTCCAGTGATGAAGCAGCCACATTTTCAAGTCCCATTTTGACCATTTATAGACTCAGAGACTCAAAGATCTTTACCATTAGATAGGTCCTGAGAGATGAAAACAGCCAGCTGCAGGTGGGTGTCAGGGATCCCTGTAAGTCACAGGACAGAGGAAGCAGAGAGCAAAACAATGAGGGAAGAGGGAGGAGGCAGAGGCATTTGCCCACCCACCACACAGCAGCCTGCATGGTCGCAGGATGAATCAGGTGACATCAATCCCCTGGTCACATCTCTCCCATGACTGCCAGAGTGACCAGAGCTAAATGCAGATCCTGCACCATGACCCATGCCCAAAACCCCAAATGTCTTGGCCATCCCTCCCCACTTCATGCCTCCCTCTCTCCCCTTCCTCATCCATGCTCCAAATCCCCTGGCATTTCTGCCATTTCAACGTGTCAGGCTTATTCCCCTCCAGGGCTTGGGCACTGGCTCCTTCTTCTGCTTGAAGTGTTTGGCCCCCATATCTCTGAAGGGCTGCCTGTATCCCAAATCAAGAGCCATTCCTTAACAAGGCCTCTCTTAACCATCCTAGCAGTCATATAACCACATCATCCTACTTTATACTCATAAGAGCACCTAATAGTACCTGAAGTGCTATTTATCTCTCTCTTTCCCTAAAACAGTGGTTCTCAACTGGGGGTGATTTTGCCCCAAACACAACATTTGGCAACAACTAATGACATTTTTATTATCTCAACTGCAGGAGGGATGGGGATGAGGTAAGGAAGGAATGCTGGCATTGAGTAGGCAAAGGCCAGCAATGCTGTTAAACACCCTACAATGCACAGGATGGTCCTGTACAACACAGAACTAGCCAACTGAAAATGCCAACAGTGCCACGGTTGCGACACAATGGAATAGAATGTGAGATCCTTGGGGCCGACCTCTAGCACCACCTGACACATAGTGGATGCTCTTCAACAGGTGTTTACTGACTGGCTAACACATTCTTGTTCCAGGGTTTTACCAGTGCACCAGTGAGTGTCTGGTGTTATCACTGGGTCATCCTATATCAATATTTGTATGCTATTTGCAGCACATATGTATGTATAACAGTCATATCCATTTATGTTTATGTATCTCTACATCATATGTGACTATAAGTGCAGCTTGTCATACTCTATTACTGGTCTGTTTCAAATAATCCTTTCGATGTCATTACAAATTCAGGAGTTTAAAGATTCCTATCAGGTAAGCAGATTCTTAGCAGGGAATACAGAACTGACCTTTGCATTTAAGAAGCTAATGCCCTAGGTGGGCAAACTAGGTAAAGATTGGCCCCTATAAAATGGTGAACTAACAGAGATTATTCCAGTCTGAGCAGGCCATGCATGACAAATGGGCTTAGTGACAGCAGGTGTGGTAGGTTTATATCACATCAACCTAGCTAGGCTGGGACAGTGTTTCCCAGCCTTCCCTCTCCTGCGTGGTTCTGGGTCAGCACAGACCCCAACAGGCATTGCATGTGAGATTTGGAGGAAGGAACTGAAGCGGCAGCTGTAGTCTTTTGCATTTGTGCATTTGAAAGTCGATGTAGGGTGCCAGGGGCTGTTGCAGCTCTGGTGTGTCCTCGTTTATCTGCTAGGTCACCAGCAGTTGTCAGGGGGCAGCAGGTGGGCCTGTCCAGCCCTTCCTAGCTCTCCTCCTTCACCCCCCGGTGAGGTGCAGGCTCAGCTCCACAGGGAAGGGGCGTCAGCTTCTCCTGCAGGTCACCTACACCACGGAAGTTGCTAAATGCAGCAAGAGACCAATATGCGTTCCAGCCCATCCTCACGATTCCAGCTTATCCTCACGGGTTCTAGTTCATCTTTGCTTTCCCTGCTTCATGTCCATCTTTCCTTCCCAACTGCCAGCCTGCTGGCCTCAGGCCCCAGCATCAGACAAAGGTGCAACAACCTTCTATTGACTGTGGAACCAGAGCCCACAATTGTGTAAGTCCAATCCGGATAATAAATCCTGTAAAATAATCCCGGTGGTTCTGCTTCTCTGATCAAACCCTGACTGAGACGCTAGGGTTAATGATTTGGTGTCCTTCCCACATGCTGCCATTTTCAGAGACATGTTCCATGTCAGCAAGATTGCCATACAGCTGAGGTCCAGGTGGATGGAATTGCATTAGAAGGAAATAAATTTCAGCATGTAGATACACTCAACATTAACTCTAGATAATTAGCAAATGATCTGTTAAGTCAGATAAAGTGGCCGTAACTTATATAGTGTCTGTGATTGTGATTCTTTCCACTAAACGGATTGGACGTGTGGTTTTTCTTGTTTCTCTTTATCATAATTACTTGTCCCACAAGGTAATCACCTTCCCACTTAGACATTTGGGATATGTGATTTGCAATGTTTAATGACCGTCGCCCAAATAATTAAACTTATTGGGAAAATCATCCTTAAATACATTCTGTCTCCCCAATCCTCCAGAATTGTTATTTTGCAAATGTAACTCTGCATATTTAAATACTCTGCATTTGTATTTATGAACCCCTCAGAGAGCCCATTTCCATAAATATTCTACTGGGTAACTCCTGCACCATTTTCCAATTGTTGAGATTAAAAAAAATGCTGGAATCCTTTAGGGTTCTAGAACAAAGAGTTTTCTGTTTGGCCTCTCATCTATTTTTCTTGAACCACATTACAAAGATGACAGAATTAAATGACCTGAGCAGCATCTGACAGTTTAGGAAGGCAAATTAGCAGGCAAGGGGCAGAAGGTACCAACTACCGCAGGTTCTGGTGACTTTTCTAGGAATGGCTTTCAGCAGGTAAAGACGTGGAGCTCAGGGGGTGGTAACACAAGGGCGACAACTGCAGAGACGGGAGAAGGGGATAGACTGGACTATGGACCAACCCGATGTACACGTCGGGGGACAGCAGTGACGAGAGGGAGAGGGAAGACACAGAATGAAACAAGGATGGAAATCGACAAGCTGGTGGAGGGAGACATGTCTGTTTTGTGCACCTCTCTCTGCGTTTTACACACACAAACACACACACTTAGACACCCACCCACCCTGAGTAAGGGACAAAAAGATGAGAACACTGACCACAACCCAAACTGGCAGCCGCTCACAAGCAACATTCCTCAGGCCTGATTCTCTGGGTACAGGTTCCTTGTCCTTTACAACAGCCACCTCCTATAGATCCCATGGGTATATAAGGCTTGAAAAACTTCAGTAGATTTCCAATTTAGACAGAGCAATGATGTTATAATTTTTTCAAGGCATTGCAGTAGATTGCATTATTGGCCCCAATTCTTCACTACTGTATGTATCCATACCCTTGCCATGGCCTCATTATGAGCAGTGTAATCCCCCGCCCCTTAAATTTGGGCTTGGCCATGTGACTTGCTTTGGAAGTGATAATATACCTGTTCCAAGCCTCAGCCTGGAAGCAGACATGACAGCGTGCCCTGCTTGGCCCACTGGTCCAAGCAGGATGAGGGGCCTGTGGAGTGAAGCCATCCCAGCCACCCCACTGCTGCCACCTGCAGCACAGCAGCCTAGCAGAGCCCAGCCAACACCACCTGCCCCTGCCCCCCCCCCACTGCCACACACACACCTGCCAACCAACATAGGCATGAGCAGTAATAATTGTCTAAATTTTGGTAGTGGTTTGTTACACAGCAATAGAACTGTTAGAATGCCAGACTCTGTGAAACAAAACCACATGCAAAACCCTATAAATCAATCCAATGAAAGCAGAGCTGCTCTAGTTGAAGCAGGATTAGGTCCCTGAGTCCCCCTTGTCCCTACTCATTATGATAGTTTCTGGGGCATCTCCACACCCCACAGCTTGACAGCTATGATGCTAGCAGAAAGTGCACTAGATCAGGAAACAGAAGTCCTAAATCTGAATCCACTCCATCTCACTTAACCACTCTGAAACTCAGCTCCTTCCTATATGAGGAAAAAGAAAAGAATAATACTTGGTCACCCACCTCTGAGGTAGATCAAATAATGATCTGTGTAACCATGCACTGATATGAGGTACCATTCCTGCGTCACTACCACCATAATCACCCACATGTTGGAAGGACTTGCCAGAGCCAGTCCTCTACCATCATCCCAGCATGAAATGTGTGTGTGTGTGTGTGTGTGTGTGTGTGTGTGTGTGTGTGTGTGTGTGTGTGTCTGTAGGAAGTCTGACACATGAAAGAGTCCCTCCTGCGCTCCTCGCCAAGTTCAAATGAAAAGTGGGACAACAGGTAAAAGAATTTCTGTCTACAATTTGATTCAGGGAAACAATACATTATGTTTTTAAAGAGTCTGCTTATCCCTTTGTGTGTTTGTTATGCTCAAGGTAACAACAAATGTTTCACAGGGTTTGGGCAAGAGAGTGACACCCACTGATGGGGGGGCCCAGTCTGGAAGTCTCCTCAGATGTCCAAGGCCTGTTTGTGCCCAAAGGCACTAACGCTCAGCAGACGAGACCAGGGTTTTGGAATCAGACTAAACAGGGTTAGAGCTACTTGCTAGTTGTGTGACCTGGTTGACAAATCATTTAACTTTTGTGACTCTCAATTTCCTCATCTGAAAATGGTCAGGACATTACCCATGCACAGGATGACTGGAAGAAATAACTGAAATAATGTTTGTAAAATGATTAGTGCAGTTTCTAAGGACCTAATAAACAATTCCTATTATAATTATCATTGGACGAGCCACTATTTCATGCCCATTATTATGCCCTAAGAGGATCATTATGATTTCTATGATGTGACAGGCCTTCTAATTAAGAAGCTGAACTTTGGAGGCTGATGAGTGAGGCTTAGAATCCTACATTGCTGCCACTTAGCAGCCTTGTGACCTTGAGCACAGTTTTGAACCCCTTAAGCCCTGCAGTAGAGAAACCAGGTCCCCGCCCTTAAAGACGGGGCAGCCCAGTGGGAAGCAGGCATCAAAACAGATCATTACAGCAACCACCAGTGAGTAGCATGAAAGACACACAGACACAGGTGCTACAGGAGCAAAGAGAGCAAACAAGTAACCACCCTGCTGTGTGCCGGAGAGGGTGAGGGCGCTGCGGCTGGGAGGGCTCCCGGCCCATCTGTGGCTGAGAGCACCGAGGCTCCTCACAGATCAACATGGTAAATGCCACCATCTGCCCAGCGTGACAAGGACCATCAGAATAAACCTTGTACATTTTACAGCCATATTTCTCTAAGGCCCAGAGCTCTGCCAGTGGATTCTGTTCTCTTGGGGAGGGATTATACCAAACAGTCAAACAGCACTGTAGCCAAGGAGGAAAGCGAGGCTGAGAAACGGCACTAGCGAGCAGCCTATCCAGCTCTTTTAACGTGTTCGGTTAAGGAACATCTGGACCTGGATTAACTAGCAGCTCACTGGTGGAAGCTGGCTGCAAGTCTGTCCATTTTTATGGACATAAAATGATTTAAGCAAATGGTCCAAATGCTCCTCTGAGGACACCTTTTTGAGGCCACACTGAATGGCCACTTGAAGCTTTCTTGAGCTACATACCCTGTGGACGGGGCTGGCCACACTCACACAAATGTGTTCCTTCCCAGGTCTTCTCCGTCTGTGGCAGGGGTAGCCTCTGATGGGACAAAGCATTTTATCAAACAATGTTGGGGGTGGTGTGGCTAATATATAATGGCAATCAGGATTTTTGAGGTTCTCCTATGTTCTAGAAATTTACTAGGCCTTTTAATATGTATATATGGATTTGTTGTTCAAATTGCATATTAAAGGCATAAATGTGGTTTGGGTATATGACCCACCCTGTCTTCCCATTCGAAGTTCTGTGAGAGTTGTGAATGGAAATTACACAGAAATGCCGGAAATCCTACTGAGAGGTGTACTAGGTTAGTGCTAGTTACCGCTTCCCTTCTGTGTGGAATGGCCATTCACCAGTTAAGTTTGTTCCTGATAGTCTTGGAAGGGAAACAGCAAGAACACTCACTCCTGAGATGGTATCTGTCAGCACTTTAGTGCCCTTTCTCCATGTAAGGAGAGTTAGATGTCATTTACTTTAGCTAAAAAGAATCCATTTCTTTTTTTTTTTTTTTTTTTTTTGAGACAGAGTCTTTGCCCGAGCTAGAGTGAGTGCCGTGGCGTCAGCCTAGCTCACAGCAACCTCAAACTCCTGGGCTTAAGCGATCCTACTGCCTCAGCCTCCCGAGTAGCTGGGACTACAGGCATGAGCCACCATGCCCAGCTAATTTTTTCTCTATATATTTTTAGTTGTCCAGATAATTTTTTTATTTCTATTTTTAGTAGAGACGGGGTCTCACTCAGGCTGGTCTCGAACTCCTGACCTCGAGCGATCCACCCGCCTCGGCCTCCCAGAGGGTTAGGATTACAGGCGTGAGCCACCGCGCCGGGCCAAGAATCGATTTGTTTTTACGGTAACTGAGGAATGGAAAATCTTACTCCATGAAAGCAAAAGGGGGTAGAGCTAGGCAGAGTGGAAGGAAGAGAAGAATCTGACCATTATCAATCCCAGCTCTCTTCTCAAAGAGCTCAGTCAGCCAAGTTGGTCAGGAAAAGAGCACCAGGAAAGATTCCAGAGAGTCTTGGAAGTCAGGCAGGTTTGATTTGGGGAACAATGAGAAAATGTTCATGGGTTCTGGTCAGGAAAGTAACTTCGAAAAGGGAGAGTGTTGAGGCCTGGGTTGGTTAGTGTGTGCTGCAAATTCGAGAAAGATTTGGGTTGGGCTGGATGTGACTAGACCCTTGAAAAGATGAAGGTTCAATTTCTTCATCAGCAAAGTGTGGGCAATGCCCCCTGTCCCCCACATTTAACATTTTCTTTTTTGGCTAATAAATCCAGCCTCATGTGATCTTTGTGGCAATTATCTGAGCCAATGGATACAAATAAAGGATCAGATGAAAAGTTCTACTTCCCTAAGCATTTTTGGTTTTATTTACTGTTTATTTTACAGCCCAATATACCAAAGCAACAGGTTGTACAGACTTCAAGTAAAATTTTATACAGAAAATGGCACAAGAATGTACACGTGGACATGAGTAAGGGATAGAAATTGGATTTGCACTCTGATGCTCAATGAGCTAATTGCTAGTAGGTAGGGAAATGGAAGGGAGAATGCAGGAAAATAGAAGTGGCTGCGGCCTCCTGTAAGGCCCATTAGACAGGGTAGACGCAGCCCCAAGACAGTCATTCAGGACATGGCTTTCCTCTACTCTGTGTGGGCACGTGTGTGTGCATGTGAGTGTGTGTGTGTGTGTCTGTGTGTACATACGCGTGTATGCATTGGGTAGAGAGGGCAATGGGGCACACAGACCATGGTGCCCATAGTGATGAGAAGAGAGTCTGTTACCTGCTGCCCAGAACACTTTAAATATAAAAGAAGAAAGTGTCTATGTCCATAGATCCACAGTCCATTAGCAGGGTAATTTTGAGGAACATACTCTAAGTTGCCTTAAGTCTCCTCATGCATAAACTAGGGATGACAATAATGCTTTGCCAGGTGGTGAGGACTGAATAGGGACACGTATGCAGAGCAGCCATTGGTGTGGGGAATACAGCAAGTCACTTGGTGAATGGTGACAGCAAAAAAAGAACTCCACAGTGAAAACTGCACTACTGAATTTTTAAGAAAGGAGAATTCATAATATTCTTCAAAAAACAGCATGTACTCCATGCCAAGAAATTTTCTTTTTTGGCTAATAAATCCATCTTCTTGATACTTAGTGATAAAATGAGAATATTGGGATGGGAGGAATCTTGGATCGGGAGTCACAGATACCCACACTTGCGCACTAATTCTCGAAGTGTCTGGGTGGTATTGGGGAAGTCACTGCCCTCACTTTGCTCTGCTCCATCTCAGGTCCTCTGTGTGTGATTCTGGTAAACAACAGCATCGTGAAACGGACCAGACAGGCAAGGGTCGACATGTTTTTAAAGCACTTAAGACAGTGTTTGTCCACTGTAAGGCAATATATACATTTCTTCATTTCATGAAGAAATAAATAAGGTGCATGTCCTGAAAAGGCGTCTCAACCACATTGATTAACCTACTTCTAATCCAGGTCATGTTTACCTCTGTATTGTCATCATTGTCCCTATTTTGCTCTGTAATTGGGCAAGACAAAGAAAAAAGTTTACCCATGTCTGCATTAGAATCCATTACATTTCAGAAGCCAATTCTTTTCATTACTGCTCACAATTACATTTATAAATTTTTTTGTCCCAGCTCCAAAAATGCTATATCTCTCAAGTTATAGAGTCTAAAGTTCCATAATCATCATTTTAAAAACAGAGGCATTCTGAGGAGATGGCAGTGGTAATAGCAATATAGTTTTTTTTTCTTTATGATCTCCGAGAATCCCTACATATACAGAGACAGAGCACTGGAATAGGAAAACCAAAAATTTGTGAACATTTACAACAGAAATAGGTGACAAGGTAGCCCCACAAACATCAGAATACAAGCAGTAAGGATAAACCACCAACAGCTATATGACTGGCCAACCCCCTACTCCCAGGACAAAGCCCCACATTGGAGAGAAACTCCTGGTAGGAAAATAAAAGTTCAGCATAATAGGAATAACAAAGATTTTAAAAAATGAGAAGATTCAGATAATATCAGGGAAGGAAAAAAAAGACAGAATTTCAACAGCAAGTTTTTTTAAAAAAAACAATAGAAGAGGGAACTCTGTGAAGTTAGAAAAGCTATTGGAACCAAGTCTCTTTCTAAAACTTCAGGAAAATGAACAACAGAAAAGTATCGAGGTCAAATTGCACACAATATGACTCTAAGGAAAAGAAGAGAAAAAGGGGCCGGGCATGGTGGCTCATGCCTGTAATCCTAGCACTCTGGGAGGCCGAGGCGGGAGGATTGCTTGAGCTCAGGAGCTCGAGACCAGACTGAGCAAGAGTCAGACCCCTGTCTCTACTAAAAAATAGAAAAAAATTTGGCCGGGCAACTAAAAATATAAATAAAAAAAAAAATTAGCCAGGCATGGTGGTGCATGCCTGTAGTCCCAGCTACTCAGGAGGCTGAGGCAGGAGGATTGCTTGAGCCCAGGAGTTTGAGGTTGCTGTTGAGCTAGGCTGATGCCATGACACTCTACTGGGCAACAGAGCAAGACTCTGTCTCAATAAAAAAAAAAAAAAGAAGAAGAAGAAGAAGAGAAAAAGGAACAAAATAACATCTCTATAGACAATGAAAGCACACCAGAAAGACTGGCTCCAAAAGCAGATCCCAATTGTAAGATATAGTTTCCAGATTTTCCAAAAGACACTAAGAAAATATACTGGTTAATGGAGGAACAACATAAATCAGAAGTAGAAAAAATTCAAAAGTAAGGTGACAGAACTTAGGAGAGAATTAAAAATTTTAGAAATAAAGGCTTAAG
Organism: Lemur catta; assembly: GCF_020740605.2. Classification (NCBI taxonomy): domain Eukaryota; kingdom Metazoa; phylum Chordata; class Mammalia; order Primates; family Lemuridae; genus Lemur; species Lemur catta. The sequence continues at coordinate 27,547,290 of NC_059128.1, forward strand.
TGGAAGAAACATAAAGTATATAAAAATAATAACCCTTCAGAAATAGAAGAGGGAAATGGAAAGTTCTAAAAATCAAAATAAATGAAGAATGGTTAAAAAATGTCAAGAAAAGGACACATTTTGAAGACAGGCAAGTAATATCCAGCATAAGGATAATAGGAGATTCTGAAGAAGGGGGGAGAAAAGTAAAACAAGAAAACATAATAAGTAAAAAAAAAAAAAAACTATAATTCAAGAAAATTTTCCTGAAATACAAAAAAAGAAACTATATATGTGAGAATAACAACCCAGAACTACCAACACCAAGACACATGCTAGTAAAGTAACAAAACTTTAAAGAAAAAATAAAATCCCCCTGGGCTTCTAGGCAAAACAAGAATGTGACTTGTAAGGAAAAGAAAACCGGATTATCATCAAAATTTGACAGGTTTTATGCCAGAAGGAAATGATCTAATATATTTAGGATATTCAAGGAAAGAATGTATAAGCCAAGGACATTATATCCAAGCAAAACTGAACCTTGCGTAGGGAGCAGAGACTGTTCTCAACATGTAAGCACTCAGGGCATGTTGTTCCTATAACCCCTTCCTAAGGCAACTACTAGACAGTGAGCTTCAGACAACCAAAAGACAGGAGCATCACTGACATATAGAAGGTGGTAAGCTTTAAATACATAAAACTAAGAACTAACATTAAATGGGGTTAAATGGGAGAGGATATAACATGTAATACCTATTATCTGATAACACAGATGAGGTATGACTATGAAATAATAGGGGAAAATGGGAATAGCATACACACAAAAATGTTTGAACTCTTCTTAGTAACCATTATTGGTGGTGGTAGTGATAACATTGTGTATGTAGTGTTGAAAAGTGCAAAGGAGTAATTATGAGATATTCTAACCTAGTGTGCTCTATGCCCTTGAGAACCAAGATTCTTGGGGTGAAGAAAAGAACATGAAGATATCATATGGAAGAGGTTAAAACCCTATAGCTCTGAATTGGAAATAACAGTATAAATTTATGAGGCATTTTAATTTTAAATATATTTAAATACATAATTATAAAATATATAGATATATTACATCTATATACAGGTATGGAAAAAGATATACAGATGTAGATATATCCCAGCTTTGCCCATGGAAAAGACTCAGAAAAAAGAACCAAGCCAGTAGTAATGGGTACCTAGTTTGTGGTTTTGACATATTTTCCCATTAAAACAAACAGGGGGTTCTTGGACAAATGGCTGACTTTTGGTCTGAGGCAGGAAATGTACAAGATGAGCCCAGAACAAAAAAGAAAGGAATCAAAGAGTGCTAGAGTTATATCAAAAGGAACCAGAGTCCAAGTCGAAGAGGCTCCTGCTGGCCAAAAATGGGACAATTTGAGCTTCCATAAAGATACGATTTGCCATGGTTGGATGCTTAAACCTAGTAGTTCATGATATATTTTTTTAATTGGTCACCTTCTGAACATGGCAGGAAAGCAATTCAGTATCTTGAAAACTAGGTAAACAAAAGGAAAAATGAATATTTGACCTGCTTTTCATGTATGAACTCTATCACGGGGTAGCCATATGGTAATTTAATTTATTCCATATAAGTTTTTCCACTAATAAATGAAAACAAAATGACAGAAAATCACCATTATGCACCTCCCAATAGATCTAGGTACTTAGCACCTATGGCTGCTAACACCAAGAAAACACTAAAAACTAGACATCATGTACTTTGTGATGAAAAAACACAATCCACCTATAGTCTTAGCAAAAAGATCAGGCTTGGGTCTGATGAAGCTCCTGTATCTGACTGCCAATACTCAGGAAGTTCAGAGGAACATGTCAAACCGCACCACGAGTACACAGTCAGCAAAATCCATACTCTGGGAAATTTCAGCAGGCCAAACAGTCCAAGTTCTTCAACAGATACATTGTATGAAAAAGAAAGGGACAGCAGGGGGACATGTAGATTGAAGGACAAAGTTAGTATCAATGGAAAAGACTAAACCATAGTATCTAGGGATGTGCAATTCAATCACAAAACTATAAAGATGCAAGGGAGTAATTACTGCAAAACTCAAGATAGTGGTTATTTTGGAATGAGGAAGGGGTTGTGGTTGGGAAGAGGCTTCTGAAATGACCGTCAAATTTCTATTCCTTGACCTAGGTGGTGGTTACAAAGTGTCCACCTCCTAATAGTTCACACTGAGCCACTGGTTTTCAAACTCAAGCATGCATGGGAATCCTCAGAAGGGCCTGTTAAAACGGATGCCCCACCTCTGTAGTTTCAGAGTTTGGAGCTCAAACACTTCCTTCTTTATACTCTAAGGCAGTGCTGATGCTGCTGATCTGGAGACCATGCTTCAAGAGTCTTTGCACTAAGATATTAACATATTTGTTTTGTGTAGTTTTTTGAGTCTGTGCTTTATTTTTTCAATAAAAGGTTAAATGCAAGATTGAATAAATAGATGGGTGGATGTGTTTGTGGGTGGATAGGTGGAAAGACAGGCAGGGAGACAGAGAGATAGATAGACCTTGGAAAAAAAGTTTTTATCAATACCATGAGAAGACTGCCTTACCACTCATACATATCCCACTCTCAGTTCACCAATGTGCCATGTGATTCTTGTCTGTTAGGTATCCCACTGAGACCACTGGATCTTTTTCTCTCAAACATTACCTGAGAGCTTCTCAGTCCAAAAGAAGAGTTGGGATGTATTTGGTGCCCACACGGAAGACATCTTGTAATGGTTTACTGACAAAGTCAGGCACTGTTTTCTTTTTCCTCACAGGAAAAATATTTTATGCAAAAAGTCTACATCTGGGTATCTTTATACAATCTTGCACTTCCTTTTTAAAGAACAATTCACTCTACTTCATCTTCTGACAGGATTTTTCTCCAGAAGATTGCTATGGAAGTATTTAGAAAAGATAAGTTCTGGTCACACAAATTACCAACTAAGAAAGTGCTTCTAATCTTCTCAACATTTATTCTCAAACCAAAATTAAAAGCAAAGTGCACCTGAGAGCGAAGATCAAAGAATAAAAATGTGACATATGTTCAAATATCATAGGCAGAGCTTTCGTCATTTAAGTTTTAGAAATAGTTCTTAGAAAACAGAAGCAGTAGTAGCAAATAAAATGACAAGTCTGAAATATGACAGAAAGAGCAAAACATCTGGAATTTTAAGAAAATCAAACCTTGGCCATGCAAATATCAAAGGGCACTCACAAGATTTATCTAGCTAATAAATTCAATTCCACAAATGTTTATATGCCTGCTGTATGAAAACTATAAAAATGAATAGAACATGATCCTTGCACTCAGAATATTAAAAGTGAAGAAAAAAAAAACTGTATCACATTTTTAACTATAAGACCAGGCAAAATGTGAGTGCTGATACAGGAAAGGTACAAATTAAATTTTGTTTGGGTAAAAGGAGAGAGATTTGATTTATTAAAGGCAAAAACACAGCTGGCCTGTCTCGCTGGTAGAGGAGTCATCTATGAGTTATGTCTGGAATGTCCAGAGAGGGCTTTGTATAATCCTAATTTCCTCCTATATTACTGGCCGATGCCTGACACTCAATGCATGCAGCTTCCTACTCAGTGTCAGGATTTGATTCCTACAGGGCCACTATAACACTCTAATAACCTAGCTGCTTGTATGTTTTAGTGCAGCGATTCTTAGACTTGGGACCGTGGACTTGTCCACAAACATGTTAATTTTCTACTGACTCTTAAATGTTTGTGTGTTTCTTTTAAACAATAATCTAAAAAAAAAAAAAAATAGAAGTGTAATCAGATTGTCCTTGTACTCAAAGTGTCAGCCCTGGACCAAGAGCATAGCCTGAGAGCTTATTTAAAGTACAGAATCCTACATCCCACCCCAGCCCCACTGAAGCAGAAAGAGCATCTTAACGAGACCCCAGATGATTCATCTGCACATTAAAGTTTGAGAGGCACTAAATAAAATATCCATCTTATAGCCAAGTACTGCCAGGTGACTTAACTGCTCGTATTTGTGTTTATAATCAAGTTGACACCATGTGGCACCAGGTTAATTATTGTAGGCTAAAGAGAAGGGAACAGAGATGGACTTTGTATCTAAATGAAGGTCGAATAATGTCACAGCACACTGTGGGATCGAAGGGTTTGCAGTTGTCCAAACAGAGTCGCATGGGAGAGCTGAGGCATCCAAGGCCATGGTGATTTTGAGTCTGGATGTAGTTTGGGTAAAAATAACACCATTTGTCATGCTAGGTTAGCGCTGCTATTTGAAATTTTGAAGTTTTTTCCTTTAGTTTTCAAATCTCTTCTGTTCAAGTTTCATTTTCATTTTTTAAAATGTTGTCGATGCATAAACACCACAAGCTAGCATAATTAGTTTATACATAGCTTTAGGTTTGTACATATTGAAGTAACATTATCATACAAATATAAATCAACAACTAAATTCACAAGACTGCTTTCCTTTAAAAGAGAAATATCACTTAAATTTGGTAAACACTACAATGGTAAGAATCGAGGATCAGAATCTGTTTTGACAGAAGAAAGGAAAAGTGTGAAAACACAGGACAACTGGGCATCCCCGACAGCGCCACCTAGAGGGAGAGAGCACAGTGGGGACCGCCACGGGCCCAAAAGAAATCTCTCTCCCACTTCATGAGGATAGGAGCCCATACGGAACACATCAAGACCTGAAAAGTCACTGTTGCTCTTCCTGCATCATTTTTAAAAACAAAAGATTAAAGGACGTTCAATAAGCTCCTGAGGGAAATGCCTAGAGTTATCACAATAATAATAGATAGCAAAATAGCAACTAGCATGCACTAGGCATTCTTCTAAGAGCTTTGCCTGCATTAACGCCTTTAACTCAGTTAATAACCTATGCCCGGCCGGGCGCGGTAGCTCACTCCTGTAATTCTAGCACTCTGGGAGGCCGAGGTGGGTGGATCGCTCGAGGTCAGGAGTTCAAGACCAGCCTGAGCAAGAGCGAGACCCTGTCTCTACTAAAAATAGAAAGAAATTATCTGGCCAACCAAAATATATATATAGAAAAAATTAGCCGGGCATGGTGGCGCATGCCTGTAGTCCCAGCTTCTCGGGAGGCTGAGGCAGTAGGATTGCTTAAGCCCAGGAGTTTGAGGTTGCTGTGAGCTAGGCTGACGCCATGGCACTCATTCTAGCTGGGCAACAGAGCGAGCCTCTGTAATTAATAAATAAATAAATAAATAAATAAATAAATAAATAAATAAATAAATAAATAACCTATGCCCAAGTCAGTCTTTTGGTAACTTGTACAAATGGTCACAACCCTTCTTTCACAGGCGGCACCTGCTTCTGCACCCTTTGAATCTTGGTTGCCCTTAATGACTTGCTTTGGCCAATGTCACTGTCGAAGTGACAATGTACCATTTCTGAGTCTAGGCTGCTAGTGGCCTCGCATGCTTCTAGCACACTCCCAGGGACCCTGTCGCCACCATGGGAACAAGCCTGGACCTAGTTTTTTCTATCTGGGAAAGAAACTTTTCACAATTTGATTTTCTTTCCTTGAGGGGCACACTATAACCATGATTTCCTATAATTTTTCTTATTTAGGGGAAAAGTTTTGTTCTACCTTTGTGTTTTCCCCTAAGTTGTTTCATGTTAAAAAATATATTAATATAAGTTTAGGAAAACCCGAAGGTGGTAAAAGTTGGCTTGATCACTGCGATGGGGAGAAAAAGGGATAATGAAAAGTTGTTTTCCTCCTCTGTTTTCCAGAAGTTGGCTAAAATTGCACAAAAGGTATTAAGTTGCATAGATAAACAGAAATCGTCCACCAAAATATTAATCTAAAAGTCATTTCAAAGTGCTCAAGTTTTTGCTTTTCTTCCTAATACTTAAATACAGTACACGCCACATTTAGCACTCAGATATCCACGCATTGAAGTTCAAATACGTTTTGTTTATTTATTTATTTTTTTTGAGACAGAGTCTCACTCTGTTGCCCAGGCTAGAGTGCCATGGCATCAGCCTAGCTCATAGCAACCTCGAACTCCTGGGCTCAACCAATCCTACCACCTCAGCTTCCCAAATAGCTGGGACTACAGGCATGTGCCACCATGCCTGGCTATTTTTTTCTATATATTTTTAGTTATCCAGCTAATTTCCTTGTTTTTAGTAGAGACAGGGTCTCACTCTTGCTCAGGCTGGTCTCGAACTCCTGAGCTCAAACTATCCACCCGCCTCGGCCTCCCAGAGTGCTAGGATTATAGGCGTGAGCCACCGCACCGGGCCTTTAAATATGTTTTAAAAGATGATTTAAGCCTGGATTCCTAGTGGGAAGGGCAGGCACTGGAATTGTCATAATGCATTTGTGAAGGGGCTCCACAGGCTTGCTATTACCAAGGCAAGGAAGGGCTTGCTTACTGAGACAGGCAAGATGATATGAGCTAAGAAAGGATTATTTCCTAAGTCTTACATATGGAGATATCAAATTCCTCCTAAGATATTTTGTATACAGTATTCAACTCTGAGCAGCAAGCCAGGGTTCTTCTTCTGGGTCTTATGACAATCACATAATCAGGATTTTCTGGAACATTTCCTACTTTAAATATTTTGCTCCACTATCAAATCATGGACCCTGAGTCAGACCTTGTGATTTCATGAACAAGTATACTTTTAGGGAAAAAAAAAAAATAATGATTGAAAGTGTGGCATTAGATTGTCAACTTTTAGCCAAAAAAGGTATTTAACAATAATAAACAGGTTTTTAAAAGTCAATTGTATTTTGCTATATGAAAAATCTTCTACATTGTCTTCATTTTCTTGTTTCATTGTATACCCATGAAAACTCCTCAGGAAAAGTCACTGTTCTTCAGACCAAGGTAAGGTGATTTTAGTCAGGCATACTACACTAAAATCTTGACTTTACTGTGTACTAGCTACACAATCTTGAGCTTCAGAGCCTAAGTTTTCCACTCTATAAAAGGGGGATGATAATATTTATCTTGTAAAGTTCTATGATTAAAAGAAAGTAAATAAAACCTTTAGCCCAACGACTAGCACATGGGGCTAGAACCACAATAAATATGTATGAGAAAACCCTTTCCTCTAGCTTAGGTCAATCTTGGGATTTGGGGCCTCTTCTCCAATTCTTAGCTTTTTGTATTCATTTATTTATTTATATTTCCTATGCACATACTAATATGGCTTATATAAATGTGTTTTGGTAAAGCAGAAGAGAAAGAAAAATGGGAAAAAAAAAAACCTTAAGGAGGAAAGTAGCTGCAGCCATTGAATTAGGAATTGGGACCATTTTCAACTTACAAAGGGGACCTTCTAAAGGAGCATCAGAGCACGTATCCCACAGAGAAAGGTGTCCTGCATATACTGCAAGACTAACAGACAGACTTGCCATTCCTCTGCCAGAACCAGCTGACAAGTAAAAATGCTTTCTATGCAGGACCACCTTTTCAAAAGCCTAATAAAAGGAAATATTAAAACAGCAAAAGCTGACAACCATGCCCTACAAAGAGTTTGATATTATAAGATTTGTCAAAACCAAGAGGTCAACCCCACCTATGCAGTTGGAGGGCAGGTAATTGAGAGAAGGGTGGGAGGGAAACACAGTTCCAAGAGGTCAGAGAATGTTCCAGTCCATTTGGGCTACTGAATTCCAGAATACCACAGACTGGGTGGCTTAAGCAATATTTATTTTTTCATAGTTCTAGAGGCTGTAAGTCCAAGATGAGGGTACCAGCATAATCGGGTTCTGGTGAGGTCTCTCTTCCTGGCTCACAGACAGCCACCTTCCCACCGTATCTTCACATGGCAGAGAGAGAGAGAGAGAGAGAGATAGGTTTGGTTTCTCTTTCTCTTCTTTTAAAAGCACCGATTCCATCATGAGGGCGTGGCCCTCATGACCTCATCTAAATCTGATTATCTTCTAAAGGTCCCATTGCCAAATAACATCACATTGGGGATTAGGGCTTCAACATAGGAATCTGGGGGAACACAATTAAGTCCACAGCAGACAATGTGCTAGGGAGCAAACGGAATGCACAAAAAGCATGCAAGTGGTCACTTGGCAAAGCCTGATTTCACGTTCCAAAGGACACACCTTTCCCAGACAGCAACCCCTCTGCCCCAAAGAAACAAGAGGATCAGAGCACAACTATCCAGATGCAGAGGCCTCAGAAGCAGAAGGTCTCCCGCTGCAGCTACGGCACAAGTGGTGGTACTTTACTAGTGCTCAAGTTCTCTAAGTGCTCGAAGTCCTGTGACATTCACTTATTCTACAGGTATTTACCGAGCACCTATTCTGTTCCAGGTACTGTTCTGGTACTGGGAATACACAGGTGAACCCATCAAAGCTTAATTTTAAGTAGCATGGAGCCCAAAACATGGCAGACACTCAAAAAATGAAATTGATGAATGAGTGAATGAACATCTCAGTGGAACTTCTCACCTGTTGTTTCATTAAAATTGAAGCAGTGGTCATGAGATCCGGCCACAAATTAGAATTGTCTGTGAATACCAATTTTAAAATGCCAATGCCTAGGTCCCGTCTTCTAGGGACTGATTTAATTGGCTGGGGGTAGAATTCAGACACTGAGATCTGTGGTAGGAAGGGATATTACTTAAGTTGTCTACAGACAGATTCATTTAGGAAACAAGTATTTACTCAGTAACTGTGGAATTCATTTAGAGAACAAATATTTACTGGGTAAGCTGGGAAAACTATGCGAAGAAACTAGGAGCTTCTTATAATAATCTTTTGGACAGCTTCAATGGAATGGCACAGAAGCACTGCAAACTTAAGTTCAAAACTGAACTTAGGAGTCTTCACTACCCTTTCCCCTGATTCCTTCTGACAGTCTCATCCACCCTGCTATCCAAACTAAAAGAACTAGAAATGATTCCCCTCTTTTACCAGGCCTTGCCATTTCTCTCCTCTAAAATCCCTCTCAAATCTACCACTGTCTTCACCATCCCTCTAATTAAGCCCCTGGAACCTTTCACCTTTACATAAAAGTCTCAATCAATTTCCCTGTTTCTTACTGCTGCTCCAGTGGCCCACCCTCTGCTTGGCTGTAGGAGCCAAATTCAGGAAATACCAACCTGATTACAGCATTCCCATGTTTAAGATCTTTCAAGAAGTCTCCATCACACACAGGATAGTACTCAGTTTCCCAAGTGCTGTGTTGGTTATGTCTCTGGGGCAAGAATTTAAGAGATACGGGTTTGAGAGGCTCCAAACACCCAGATCCTGCCCTGCCACAGCCATTCCCATCAAGGACACCACAGTCAAGGATTGGAGAGATGTACAGACGACACGATCAGCCAAATGCACATTATTTGCTACTATAAGGTTTTGTCTCAAACATGACGTTCATCCCCTGGTGAGTTGGGCCGATGCCTGGAAGACTCCATTTAACTGAGCTGCCAGAAACATATTAAAGAAGCTCATTTCCAACTTTGCTCAGTGGAATACTCTGCCACTTACTAGATGTGTAATCTTGAGTAAATTACTTAACCTATCTAAGCCTCCATGCATTCATCTACAAAATGGAAGAGTAATAACATTCCAAAATACTTTAACATCTGACGCTGTAAGTGCTCGACAAAGTTAACCAGGACTACTGCCATGATTAGCACTACTATCACTTTTACAAAAAGGAGTAAGTCCAAAGATAAGTAATCCTAGCCAAAGCCACAAGGAAGAGTGAAAGAGAACTCCTTTTTTTTTTGAGGATAAGGAAAAAGTTTATTCATTTGCCAGCAAATGAGATGGTTGGCAGACTACTGTGTCAAAGCCCCAATATCCTGAGAACTCCTTACAAGACCAATGGCAGAGCTGTCTTAATACATCTGCATCATCCTTTTTCTAGGGCATAAACAGTTCCCGAGGAGAACAACCCAGACCTTCTAAACCAATCAAGGGGAAGAGAGTCTCCAAAGAAAGAAGAGAAAAGTTAGTATTTCCCTTGGCAAACCAGCTGTGGCAGATGGGATTCAGATGTGTGGGACCCACACACCATGTCCAAGCACACACTCTTAAATCAGTATGGCCACCGTCAACTGACCTTTGCCCACCTCTGCAGCCCATTTTGCCCAGTCCTGGTCCGTTGGCACAAGCTATAGCCTTCACTAGGTTCAACTTTAGCCCTGTCTCCCAGGCAAAGCTTCCATCGACTGTGCTTCTGACTCACTCTGTTTGCAGATCATACCAAGGCTGCTGCATCTGCCTTTATCATGCACTTACTTACAATGGTGCTATTTTTAAATGTTTAAATTATGCCATTTTTATAGTTAAAATAATCACAAATCCATCATACAACTGGGATTAGCATAATAATTAAATAATAACTTTCCACCTAAAAATCCCACATCTAGCACAATAATTATAAATATTTAGCTATATTTCATCCCCATCTCTTTTTCCCGTGCATGTTTACATAGTTTTGCTCACAATGTATAACTGTTATCCTACTTGGGCATTTTTCAAATTATTTTGCAGTCTTTAACATCATCATTTAATTGCCCCATAACATTCTATCAAGGAAATTTTTTTTTAAGAGACAGAGATTGTTTTTGTACTGTAGGCTGAAGTACAGTGATGCAACCATAGTCTACTGCAGCCACAAACTCCAGGGCTCAAGCGATCCTCCTGCCTCAGTCTCTCCAAGTAGCTGGGACTATAGGCACACACCACCATGCCAGCTAATTTTACTTTATTTTATTTTACTTTTTTAGAGATGAGATCTCACTGTGTTGCCCAGGCTTATCAAACTCCTAGCCTCAAGTGATCCTCCCACCTCAGCCTCCCAAATTGCTAGGACTACAGGCAGGAGTGACCACACCCGATAGAAATTTTTAAAATTTTCTTAAGCATGCCCCTACTGTGGGATGTGCAGAGCATCCCTTGTTTTTGGTTATTATAAATAGGATTATAATAAGAATTTTCATGCATATGGATTTTTCTATATTTTGAGTTATTTCCTAGTATTAGATCACCAGAAGATGCACTACTAGATTAAAAGAATGGTCATTTCGATGGCTTTGGATATATACTGTCAAATCATTTTATATAAACTATCAAATCATTTTTTAAAAGAATATAAAGTTTCTTGTGTATAAATATCCATTTGCTTCTCATTTTCCAAGCAACTCATCCTATCTACTCTCAGTTAAGTCCCTCTGTCACACATTCTGTCTACTCACTAGTGCCTCCTTGCTGTCCATAGTACCCCCTGTAGAAAATCTATTCTGTAGGGACACATTGTCTATAGACACCCAGAACACCTTACCTTGGTTCAGAATTCCTTATAAAAGTTCTCTCTTAGATCTACCTTGGGGTCTCCTTTCCTCTTCAGGGAATTCTCTCATGGATGAGAAATTAAAATATGCCTACAATTCAATGGACTAATCTGTTTTAGATGAAAGTATATTTGAAGTTCATGAAAGTTTGGTTCATATTCTGAATAATATACAAATTATACACTTTTTAAATTCTAAAAAATATTTTCTAATAACAGTAATGTATAAGAGTATCTCCATTTCACTGTAGTTTTGCCAGGATTAGGAACCATTTTTTTGGTTTGCGCTCTTGAGCATGTAACTGATGAAAAATGATGCACTACAAAGTGAAGTTTTTAAAAAGTGATTAGGTTTTTTTTTTACATGTCTACCTGCCTCCACTAAACGAAGTCTTCTGAGAGTGGAAATTTTTGTATTTTTCTCTATAGCATCAGCACTCAATAACGATCTTGGTAGAGATGAAGAGAAAAGAAGTAAAAGAGAAGAGAGAAGGAGGAGAGTAAGAAAAGATGCAAAGGAAGCTGGGAGATGCTGGGGGAGAGGGAAGGACCAAAAGGTACATGTATTTAGAAACTTTGCACTACAAGTAGGCGGCTTCAGAGAAAAGATTCAAAGACATGGTTGGGATTAAAGATGTAACTAAATCCCTCACCATGCAAGTGTTTTGCTACTAATTCCTCTTTTGTATTCATGTAAAAAAAAAAAAGCTTGTGCTTTGGAAGGTCAATTATATTGAATACTTTAAACATCATGACCCCCCACATTTAGCTTCCTTCATTGCAAACTGCTTTACAACAGAAAATGCATTTGACTTCAGCATAGTTCTCCCTATGTTCTACGCATCACGAATGGGCTCTGTTTATAAGCAATAGCAGCACAAGACTCCCGGAACTGGGTGTGTATATCTGAGAGCTCTTTTAAGTGCCCCCCAAAACAGCCATTTAAAGAAAATGATTTTGTCCTGGGAATAAATCTTAAAGATGTGCGACTCCCTCCACCTGTGCCTGAGTTCAAAGCCTGGTCCTGGCTGTGTAGTCTGGTACTTAGAACTCTGCTTCTCACCTGTAAAATGGGGATAATAAAAGCTCCTATCTTATGGAGTTGCTGTTGTGAGATTAACGAGTTAATATAGACTTAGAACAGTAACTACTACATAGTAAGTGCTCAATAAAAAGGTGCCATTATGATCATTGTTGAACAAGCCAGATGATGAAAAAAAAAATCTATACAATTCTAAGGATGCCCAGAGATACTGATACCTCTTAACATGTGTTCAATGAGAAAGAATCCCACACATAAGCTGACCATTTATCAGGTTTGCTTCTGGCAGCCCTGTGTATACTAGAGCTCTTTCCACTTTGTGGTACAACCGCACATATTTTAATAATAGACGTCTTCTAGAATAATTTATCCAGGAACAGGCAGGTAACACAAATGAAAGGCGAGAATGTGGGGTGCAATTGTACAGGGGATGAGGGAAGGCAGGCTCAACTTCTGTCCAAAGAGAATAGTTGCCACTTGGTTAGAAGCAATTATTGCTAATTGGGAATTGGGACCCAATTTTGCCAAAACTTCCATATTTTTGAGAGAAACTAGAACTGTGTATTCTTATGTATAGTCTCCTGATTGTTAAATGTTGGCTACTCTTTTAGTTGTTTCTAAAAGACCATGTGCAATTCAATTATAATATGTCTATGAGACAAACTTGCCTGAACTCTGAGTTTGTTCTCATTAAGCTAAAGAAAAACAGTGCCCCTAAGCTCTGCCCCCGTCCACACCTTCACAAGAACAAATTCCCCCCATGTGGTGACTGGGAGGCCTGAGGAGTGTCCGTGCTCAGCAAACAGCCACACACCGCCCCAGGTTCCAGGCACCCGGGCACAGCTCTAGTGAGTGCATGCTGGATGTCCACGCTACTTCTTCCTTTTTAAGGGACAGAGAAAAGTGAGGACAGGAGCTTACCATCTTAGCCAAGAGGCCAGCAAGTGAAATGACAGCAAACATTACAGTGTCACATCAAGGCATCAGAGGGATTGGGGGAAGGGGAGACCCTAAGGTTCAGAGGGTTCAAATAGGACTTGAGGATCAAGGTCCTGAACCAGGCCCTGAGGATGGGGAAGGCTTTGGAGTAGACAGAGGGGGGACAGTCTAGGTAACAGAGGCCAAATGAGCACCAGCACAGCTGTGTCAGCATATTATAACATCTCGCCCATATTGGGCTTCGGAAAAGTTTGCGTGGTCCAGTTTATTATTCTTAAGAGTTTGTCTTGTTTGGGTCAGAGAGAGGGATAAGCCACCTAACACAATTGCCACCAAATATCAGAAAAATGACCCAGGCGTCTGTGGAGTTGACTATGTATTCCTGCTTCAAACTTTTACCGAGCCTCTGCACACAACACAGCTTGGCTGATGGTACCAGGCTAAGAGCTGGTTCCTGACCCTAAGGAGCCACAATCCAGGGCAGGAAACAGACTATACAGAGATAAAGTGGTAGGCACAGGACTCGTGGGTGTGGAGGACAACAAGGCACCCTGTCCAGGGAGATGAGGTGGGCTTCATGCCTGCCAGCAGCTGGGCTGCATCTGGGGGTGAGTGGGAGTCGGCCGGGCAGGGGAGGGGTGGAAGGATGTTCCAGGCAGTGGCAGCAACACAGGCTAAGGCGTAGAATGGTGAAAACCAGTAGTTTACAGCAACAGAGACAGCCGCCCTCCTTGCCACCTCTTCATTCTTGGTTTGTTTGCTAATTATGGCCTTCCTGTTTCATGGCAAGATGGGAATCTCTGGAGATCCTTATGGATCCTTAAAACTCAATCTATTGCCATTCATTCACATGAAAAGGTAACGAAGATGAAAATCCACCAAAGACCAATGTAAAGAGGATGATTAAAAGTGTCCATGGTACATTCAGATATGCAAGATGATGCTGTTAATAAAATCAATTCTGATCCTATTTATTTTGGAATAAGGCATTCTCTGCTCAGCCTCTAACACAAGAGGAGATAGTCACACATGAAGAATAGAAATTGCACATCAAAGCTCAGGGTTAGTTTTGCTTTGAGCTTAGCATTGTTGCTTGTTTTTGTTTTTTATTTGCAACTACTAACATTAAAAGAAATTTTTTAAGAAGTGAATGTTTACTTCTTTTTGCTCTGAAGGAGACAATAAAAAGAATGCTGAAGATTTCAGCTCACAATCACCACTGTCATGCTTCAAATGTCGTTAAAAGGCTACTTGAGTGTACTAAAGTGGCAACTCTTAGCATCCTGGGTTCATGCCTGCAGCAGTATCCTCACCCTTTGCTTCCCTTTCTGATTAGCTTCTGATGACCCTTTCAGCCCTCAGGGAAAAGAAGGAAGGAGATTGTGGTAGCTTGTCTCTAAAGATGATCCCTAATGAAACATGTCTCTAAGTATTTGTGTCCTTGTGTGCCCACCTCCCTTATCTGGGGTGTCCTGCACAATCACTAGAAGGTGGACGCTGCATGATTTGCAAGGCCAGGTCAAAATATGTTTAGCACATTCCCCTTAACCCCTTGGAAACTTCAGCTTCAGAACCCAGTCACCAGACTGTGAAAAGCCCAAGCCACATGGAGCAGCCATGCGTAGGACCCCAAGCGCCACTGAAAGCAAGAGCATGAGTGACCCCAGGAGAACCGCCCAGCTGAGCTCAGTCAACCCACAGCAAGACATAACCAGAAGAGGGATGCCAAGGAAGAAAAAAAAACCCGAAATTCAGGAAGAGTCTTTTCTACCTGTGGCAATGTGATAAATGATACTGAAATCTGCAGCCCAACTGAGTTTTTTTTCCTAAGTGTAGTTGTTAATTATCTCCAGGCTCCTGTTTCTAGTGATCACCTACAGATAATCAGAGCAGATAATAAAAATATGAAATTCTATAAATACATACCAAATTAATAAGATCTGCTTCATATGTCCATGTATCTTTCTTAATTATTTTTAAGGTTCAGTTTTTAGCAAGGGAAAAACAAAAGCAAAATCTTCTGAAACTAAGCCAGATTAGTTTGCTTCCACTAATATCTTTTACGCAGTAAGGTCAACAACCAAATATATTGATACAGACTATGCACCAGCATTTCCTATCTTTCCATTTTAACTATGGAATTGGCATGACATAAAAAATGTGGTTTTCCATTTCATGGTGCTAACGTTCATTTTTATATTTGATGCTTAACAGCAAACCTCTCCTGTGCAATACACAATAGGCTGATGACTGGCAGTTCTTTGCCGTCAGCATTCATTCCTTCCCTGTTCCTTGTTAATGCAGTCCACTTTGTTTGAAATCTTAATGTGTCTGCTAAATATCCAACTTTCTGAGCTTTCCTTGAAACTGGTGCAGCCATGTGACACTGTTACAGCCATTTAGAATTAAGAGAGCAAGTCTGCTGGGAAGTTCTGATGAGACTTTTGCCGTCTCAACAAAGAGGGAGAGAGCTGTGGCCAGCACCACCACTCCACACCTCCCTTCTTGAAAATCGGCAGGTAGAACAGTCATTTTGCAACCATGAGGCAGTGAGCACAGGACAAAAGCTAGAATATTAAGACAAGCAGAGCAGAAGCCACAAAAGAACCGGGGACTCCGACAGCACTGCCAAGCAGCTGGAGAAAGCCTAGAAACTGCCTATCCCTAGATGCCCCATGTGAGAAAAATAAACCCTACTTGTTAAAAACCTCCATTCAGTTTTCTATTACCTGCAGCCACATGCATTTCCACTTGACGGTGTTAAATTATTCGTTAAAACCCAATAAGCTCTTGTAAGATTGAGCTCAATCATAGCTGCCCAAATATGATTTTCTGAGGCCATACCATGGTCCACATGGTTGCTGATGGGATACATTTTTGCTCACTTCAACCACTCATTTAGATAACTGACACATCCACACTGAGAGCCTGTCCTTTAAATAGCATTCTGCCAAGGAAGAGCCAACTACTCAGACTGACAGTCAAAAAAATATCAGAAGAAAGAGCATGAGGCTTTCAAAAGCACAGTGGTTAAGAAAAATATCAGAGTGATCTGTGGGAGGCTTCCCCCCCCACACCCCCGCCCTTGCTTCTTGTGTAATAGCAATAATATTCCTGCCTTTGGAATATACTTGCAGAAACAACTGCTGTGGTTATCAAACATCTCAGTTTTGCTTTAGCATTTAATCATCCACAAAACCCCATTTATTGTCTCTCCTACTCCTCCATGGTTATCAGAATCCCATAATTAAGGCATAATGAAAGTAAACAATGTCACAGAAAACTAGATGTCTTTAAAAGGAGAGCAGTTAAGGCAAGACAAATGTTCCTAAAGATAGCAGTACAGCCAAATGGAATTGCTAAGGAGTTCTGTTTGTGTGTGTGTTGGTGGTGATTAAAAAGAATCATCATCTGAGTGAAATATTTAGAGGACAAATTGACTCTTGATGGATAATAAACTAATTTAGTAAATTTATATTGAAATCAAGCAAGCATGCTAATACAGTAAGACCTCTACACAAACACCCCCAAACCAGGAAAAGGAAGGCTACTTGTCTCGGAAAAGCTAAAGTGGGGATGACCATCAGCTTATCAACATCTTGTCCTCTCTTCAAGATTTATACCTCATTACATCCAAAATGATTTGGTATGCAAAGCAAAGCCATATAAAAGTATAAAAAGAAAACTCTCTTATTTAAAAAAACAAAATATGAATACATTAAATGTAGCTGGAATGTTCCAGACACTAAAGCTGGGCACAGTATGTACATGTGAGATTCCTAGTGGCTAAGGCAAAAGGAGAAACACTTTGCTTTACATTGCTTCCATTGTTAGAGAAAAGGAAGCACATAAATTCAGTAGGCATTTTCCTGGCAGGAATTTCTTTAGGGAATTTATGGTATAAGAAACATTAAGGTTCACCATCCCTTAATAAGCTATATCTTATTTTCATGGCATACAACACAATTTATTATTCTATATTTTTATAAGACATCTGTATAGTACATACATATCTTTAATTACTTCTTGAATGTTTGTTTTCCTAAATAGACTGTAAAGCCATGATGAGGGATTATTTTTGTTGTTTTTTTTTTTTTACCTCCAGAGCCTGGCTCAGTTTCTGACCCATTTTATATGTTCAATCAATATTTACTTGATAAATGAATTAATGGTTTGTCAAAGGTAAAATGTGAAACCCAGAAATCCCTCTCCCCAAACACCCAGCTGGAATGTTTGCATACATGTATGAAGTGACTCGTAAAGGGTGTCTGCTCAGCACTGTTTGCAGTGACCATGGCAATAACAAAAGGGAAATGCCTAAATATCCATGAAGAAGAGAGTAGATCTAGACAATGGAATCTGATTTAGAAATTAAAATAAACAAATTGGAGCAATATAGATCAAAAAATGTTATGTGAAAAAAAGCCAACTGCAGAGCAATGCTTCCAGGATAATATTCATATCGTTTTTAAATATGCAAAGCAACCCTATATATGGCTGTTTCAAAGCACACAGGGGACAAAAACACCAAATTTAGGATATTGGCTTTCTTTGGAGAGGAAGGCAGAATGGGATGGAGAAGGGTACACATGGGGCTTCCATCTTATCTGTAATGTTCTGCTTCCGAGGCGGAACGGTGATTATATTGGCGTTCTTTGCTCTCTCTCTCTCTCTCTCTCTCTCTGTATGCCTGAAGTGTTTTGTAATGAAAACAAGGCAAGTCTGAGAAATTGCTGCAGAGGAACCCAAGGGGACATGGGGACATGATGACTAAATATAATATGGTATTCTGGATGGAGGCCTGAAATAGAAAAAAAGACATTAGGTAAAAACTAAGGGAACATGAAAAAATTCTTAGTTGATAATAATGTCTCGATATTGGTTCATTAATTGTAACAAATGTACTATCCTAATATAAGATACTAATAATTGAGGAAACTGGATGCAGGGTACATGGAAACTCTTTGAACTATCTTTGCAAGTTTTCTGTAAAACTGTTCTAAAATAGTAAGTTTACTTTAAAAAAGTAAAGGACACAAAAATATTCTCCAAGTAGACCTTTCTCACAGCAATCCTTCAAAAAAGGCATAAGCTGTAATAAACTGCTAAACTTAGTAAAGGTCTTCCTATAGGAAGCTGACACAGTCCAAGTGTGTTGGTTTTCAATGATCTGACTTACTCTAGGAAGGAATTTCAAGAATGGTGAGTTAATATATCCCCTGGATCGCTGTATTCCTCTCAAATATCAGATGGCTCAGGTTATCCTGTTGTAAGAACTGGGTGGCACTCAAACACGATTCCGTTCCCATGAAGTGAGCACATCTGAGAACAGAGGCCTACAGCAAACTGTTTACGGCTTGGCCTCCTTCCACTCCCGACTTCTCCCCTTGCAGCTTCTCTGTCCTGCCTGCTTAGGCCATTTTCATAGTAAAGTACAGCCAAACTATTTACATTCTCTTTAAAGTAAAATGGAGTCAAAAAGATTCCTCAGCAGACAGGGTTGTACCACGTGGATTCCAATATACTCAAAAGACGTTGTATTCTCAAAGCCAAGTTCAGATGAGATGAAAGTCACAGAAACGTAGAGCCAGAAAGCAGCTTGGAGCTCAGCTTGTCTGGCCTCTTATTGCAGGATGAGTTCAGCAGGGTCTTGGGAGGTGGCGTGATGGTCCAGGTCCCCTCCCTCCAGAGTGCCCCTTCCAAAGCTAAGAGCACCTAAGGTCCTCTTCATCTAAGGAAGGGAAAATGTGACCTTGGCAGTGACCGAGTTCCTCTTAGGGAAGAAATTGCCTAAGCTGAGCTGCTTACAGCAGAGGGTGCCAGTGAAGGGGAGAGGCGGCCATGTGCCTGAGAGACGGCAAGGGCCGTGTGAAGTCGCCTCCCTGCGCAGGGCAGCTGGAGGGCGTGTTATAGCTGGGAGTGACTCTCTCGCCCCAGTGCACTATAAACACTTGTGCCACTTTCTCTCCCTACCATACTCACAATTGCTCAGTCAGAGGGGTTTATTTAGCAGAGATCACTGAAGGTGACAGGGAGACAGAGATGGCCCACCAGAAGCAAGTCTTCAGTGCCCAGATGACCAAGAGAAAGGCAGGCCCTCGGAAATGAGAGCCACAGGGGAGGAAGGAGGACCCTCACTGAGTGTGACAATGGGATCCTGCACCAATCCCATGTAGATTTCAAGGACATAGATTAAAGACATCAGTAAGGCCAGGGTGGGTCCCCATAAGGCTCTATGCCACCGAGCACATTAGCTTGGCGCTCTCCATAAAGGGAGCTTTGTGGGAATTGTTCTACCTTCCCTTTCACTTTCTTTAAGAAGACCTGCTTTGTCACCATATGTGAATATGACCCTTTAAAGGAGAGCTGACTATAAAAAAACAATTAACTTTGTCCAAAAAGGACCCATGGTAAAAGGAACTATAAAGGTGCTTTAAGAAAGCGAAAGGGATTCTGGTTTTATGCTCACCCACTGTTGAAAGCTTTTAAAGAATCTTTATTATCAATACAATTGGATGTGTTGTATTTACCTAATATCTTACAACATGTCTCATAAAAGTACCAATTAAGGATAAAGCTGTTTCCACTCTCCCTTCCTGTCAGCCCAGTTGGGAGTTGACTCTCTAGTGTGGGGATGGCCACTGGGGAAGGAAGAAGGAAGGACAGTTCCAGGGAACCCTGAGGTTCCAAATCTGGACAGGGGAGGAGGCTGGGAGAAGGGACGAGACGCATCTTCTCCACTCTGCCTTGTGCCCCAGAGCTCTCCCCCAAAGGAACTAAGCCTTCGCATATGAAAAATACATAAAACATCTTAATTATCTGATGCTAGTAAATATTTTTTTTCCTTAAACCATTTTCATCAAAGGCCCAGGAAAGAGGGGCCAGGCACACCACTTTTTAAATTCAATAGTGATTTCTCAGCTACAAAAACACAAATTGGATAGAGCAGATAATCTTCATATCCCTAACAGGAAAGATACATCTTACACTGATTAATCCAGTTTTGATCATCAGGAAACTAACACAGAGTGTGCAGTAATATAAACTCAGATCATCTGATGTTGGCCTATTTCTTTTCGCAATATTTATTGATATGTATACTGGTGGGTCACTGTATTTGTTAAATGCCATTCCAGCTGTATGTACTTATTTTCCCTCTGTAATATTAGTCCATAAAAATGAGAAGGTTTCCCCTATGCTCATTGGAAGCAATCTAATTTGGTTTTGTATGTGACCGACACACATGGCAATGAGTGAGTTCCAATCTTTAGTCATGCTTTCATTTCTTGAATGCTTTCCATGTGCCAGGCACTGTTCTGGGCAGGAGGAATTGAATGATGAATCAATCAAGATACTTGTTCTCCTCTCGGAAATTAATTCTAATTGGAACAGCCATAAACGCACAAGTGAACAGAACAATTTCAGAGAGCGGTAATTGCAATGAGATAATGTCCCTAGAGGTGGGGCTGGGCTGCTTCAGATGGGGTGGCTAGGGAAGGCCCTTCTGTGAATGATGAGAATGCGCCAGTCTTGCAAAGATCTGGAGCAGGAACATTCTAGGCAGAGGAAACAGCATCTGCAAAGGTCTTGGGGTGACTGAGAAAAGAAAAGTCCCGGGTGAGTAGAACACAGTGAACAAATTTCAAAGTATCATGAGATGAGGTAAGAAACACAGACAGGAGCCAGACCACGGAGAGCCTCACAGCACATGAAAAATCATGTGGGTGTAGTTCTAAGAGCAACAGGAAATCATGGGAGGACTTTTAAGCAGGAGATGATCTGGTCTGATTGAAGCCTTCAGAACATAACTCTGTCTGAGGACAGAATGGGCTGGGAAGGTGCAGGGTGGAGGCAGGAAGGGAGCAGAGAAACCTCACAGTGGTCCAGACGAGAGATGATAGTGGCTTGAGGTCAAGAGCCACGAGGGAGACGGCTCCTTCCCTCTCTGCAGCACATCATTTCAAATGAAGTCCCACTTCTGTTGTGCCAAGAGCAGAAGCCTTAATAGAAATGTAGTGATACACGGTGAAGGCTGACCTGCGATAACCTCTCAGCCAGCAATCAGAGCAGCCTAGAGAGCCTAAAAAATCAAGGAGCCGGTCACTCAGAAACACATTTGTGTGATAATGAGAAAGAGGAGTGCATCGCAGATGGCACTTTCAGCTTTAATTCAAATGAGTGGTGCTCACATTTATTTCTTATGAACGGCACGTACCCCGAACCTTACTGATGAGCAAAGCATACCCTTTAATCAAAACCCTGCCCCCAAAGTTAGCTCAGGCTGCTGGCAACACAGAGGGAGCAAGTGACTGCCTGTGTTTTACAAGACTAAGTATCACCTCAAATGCAGAACCACTCTGGGCTTCTCTTTGCTCAGCCCAAAGCACAAACTCCTCCTCATTGGTCTCTAGCTGATGGATTGCCCATTCCCATCTGACCATTATTTCTGCCCTTAGGAAGTAGAGGCCTGTTTGCTCCCTCAGGATCGTAGCTATAAATCCAAAGAAGAAATGGGAACATCAGAAAATTTAAATCATGAATTTGTAATGAATGACTTCATCCTTGCAATTTATTTCAAAGGGTCTTAGATGATCAGAATTGATGGTTCATAATTAGGAGAAACTATCATCATTGGTCCACAGGTGGGCCTTTAAAAAATTGGTTTTAATAATATAATGAAGAGCTGTGAACCCATGACTTAGTCTAAAAATTAGAACATTGCCAATATTGATTATATTTATGTGCTCACCTCACCCTCATAATAACCATTATCCTAAATTTCATGTTTGTCTCCTTCTTTTTTTAAAAAAAAAAATGTGTATTGTTGAAGTTTGTACGTTTCCAAATTTTATGAAAAGGGTATCATACACCTTGCATTCTTCTGGAACATCTGTTTTTCACTCACGGTCCTAAGATTCATCCATGTTGTATATATCTACAGTTTATTCATGTTTCACTATTTCATAATATTCCATTACATTCCACATTTTTAAAAAATTTTATTTCATCTGATATGATTATTATAAGAAGGCAAAACTACTCAGAGAAAAAATATTCTGGGTCTTCCTAATTCAATATTTTACAGTTATGGTCCTAAGAACACATGGTAATAAACACTTCAGGGAAAATAAATGCAGTATAAATATTTAGGAGTCAGGATTATTAACTGTTTGGGGAATGTTGCTCATTAGCTATAAGTATTCAGAAACCATTTAGCTAGCTAATTAGAAACTGAATCAAGAGGAAAACTTGTGTTTTTAACTTCTAGTTAGAAATTTTACATTTATTATCTCATACTTCTAAGTACCAGTTCACAAGATTTTTTTTTTTCTGCCCTTTAATTGCAAAGGAACTAGTCAGCTTCAGATGTGTCAGAGCTTCCCTTTGAACAAATACCATAAGTCTTGGCATTTTTAGATGTAGAATTTTTAGGGGAGGGGGGTTCCTAGTCAATCATGAGATGGGAAGGTCCAGAGAGTGGATACTCCACCAAAACACATGGCTCAAATCAGTTGCAAAATTCCTCTGCAAAGGGCTCGGAGAAGAACTAAATGTGCTCTGATGTAGTGTAATGAGGTGAAAAGAGAAGATGCAGGAGCAACGGAGAAAGAGAAGGCCTTCATCAAAAGCAAAATATCACAGGGGTCCTTGTCAAGGTTACACAGTAGAAATTTCCAGCCTAAAGTAAAATGTATGTACTCACCCTTTTGGAGGTTAGGAATAAGGTGTGAATGCAAAGAACTCCAACAACCAAGTTGTCATAACTTCAAAATAACAAAGCCAGATATTGTGGGAGAACAACTCCAGTGCCTTTAGACCAATGGAGGGCACAGGTGTTGTTGAGCAAACATCTTGGGGACCCAGGACACTTTCGGAGAAGTGCTTCCTCTCCCACTGCATGTCACCAGGAGAGCGTGGGAGGCAGAGACAGGCCAGTGCAGCTGCATTTCTGGGTGCCCACACAGCTTCACTGGAGTCTCTTCTAAGACAGTCATCATTTAGTGTATTTTTTTCTTCAGATTTTCTTTTAATGACTTTAGTATATCTCTAAAGGAAAAGGGCAGAAATAAATACCACAGCCTTGGCATCATAAGCAAGAAGAGGAAGGGAAAAAGATGAGTATGAGAGAGTCCAGGGAAGGCAAACTTTTCTCATTTAGCGTGAGATGAAGCAAAGGTAACATTTCTCACCAGTGTCACTGTAACCCTCCCAATTCTTATTCTTTCTATGAAGCACAGCCCCCATTTCTATAATCTTGGAAGTAATCTGTGTTTGCTGAGGAAATGACAGACCAAGCGAGCCTCTGAGCTGGGACCCTGTCTCCTACCTGGGCCCAGGTGCTCACAGCTCTAGACTGAAGAAGCCAAACTTTGTGGAGCCAGAGTAGCCCAGGAGGTTATCTCTGCTTTGCCCATTGACACTGATGAACCCTGGGCAAGTTACTTAACCTCTCTGGGCAACTATTTCCTCACATATAAATTAAGATAATATTGTCATAATGGCCTACTGTGATTAAGATATCTAAGGTGGCTTCCTGCAGAAGGCAATAGGTAAATGTTAATAACTTTCCCTTTTGTTTTACTGATTCCTTGCTCTTGTGCCTTACTGTTGCAACGACAATTACTCTTAGTAATTGTGCATATGTGGAGTATCCACCATCCTGTGCATGCTGACCATGAAGATAATGTTGCCCAAGGTGGTAGGCTCCTTATGTAGCAGATTTCCCCAGAAACAAGTCAGAGGTGTGGCCAGGGGATTAAAGATTAAACACCATATGCACAAATGTATTATTCCTTCCAGAAAGGCTTTTTACCTGGTCAAATATTTTAAAGATTATATAGCTTAGTTTATTATTTGAGAACAACCCAGGCTTCAGGGAGATGAACAGCCACAATACCATGCACTGAGCTGGGGAAAATTAACTTTGGCTTCTTAGTTTTTTTATATATGTGCAACAGAAAAAAAATCAATAAATGAGCTTTGACCAGGTATATGCAGGCCTGAGAGATTTTACCTGATGTACTTCCCATTGATCGCCAAAAACAATAAAAGCATGAGCAAATGCTAACTGTAGCTACCATCAAAATCACAAGAAAGGGATCTATTTTTTTATCTGAGGTGAGGGAAATTGCAGGACCTGTGAGATCTTACAATTCAATCTCTTTATTTTACAGACGAGGTACTCAAATGGGAAAACAGTCGAACAACTTTTAAAAGTTGAGCCATCAAGCTAGGAGTTGCAGGAGACCCTTAACTGCTTAATCCAGAAAGTTCTGGGATATAATTAATTCTCAAACCACTGTGTCTTTAGAATGAAAGAAATGCAAAGGCCTATACAGCACAGAATTTCAGCACCTGACTATTTCTGGCAATTCCCAGCCCCCAGTGCTTGGAGGTACAAGTGCTAGTGAACCACTATGTAAAGCATGAACAGTCAGTTCCCCACCACTTGCCTTCTGGACTGTCCCAGTTGCCCCAAAACAAGGCAGAGAGGCAGTCTTCTCTAATTCTTGTCTAATTCAGGCCATTTCCCCCACGCAGCTCCTAGTCAAGCAATATACAGGCTCTCAGATATTTTTCTTATAAATGTGTTCATAAATGGATTAGAATTATCTTTAGCAGAAAGTTTGGCAAGCAAAAAGACTAGGTATGAATGAGGAAAATAGCATAAATTCAATGTACCCCATTAGTTTTTAGTAGTAGTCTAAACCCCACGAATTTGAGCCTCCCATTCTGGGCAGCTCAGAAGACCAGCTTCACCAGGGGAACACAGCAGTGAGCGCTCTTGGTGGTCTACAGAACATCAACACAGCCCCTCGTTAGCCCTGTGATCCGGGGGAAAACAGCGTCTTCTCGGCAACCATGATCTATGGACTCACTGCAAACCCTATCACAATACCAATGACATTCTTCACAGAAATTGAAAAAATCCTGACATTCATATGAAAGCACAAAGGCCCTATAGCCCCTAGAACTTCTTTCTGCTGCCCTGGCATTCCTCAAATTTCATTATCCTCTAATTCACAAACTAAGTACTATTAGAAAATGATTGGATGACTATAACCCCAGTCTTCTAGATAATACTTTAAAATAGAACAATACTTTTTTAAAAGATCTGAAATAAACACGACAAAAGGTTAACAGTAAACTGATGCTGTTTGGGCTAAATGAGAACTTTCTGCATTATTTTCCGTACTTTCTGTATTTTTTTTTACTTTAAGAGATTATGAGAAGAAAAAGTAGGCATGGTAGTAATATTTAAAAGTAGAAGAAAGCTTCACTGATGTTAAAACTTCAATTTTCATATTGAAATTTTTGCTGAGATAGACTGCATTTTCTCAATTAAAAGCCTCGGAAATCCTAGTAAGGCTTAATAAAAAAGACATCTGCACACATTCTGGAGAAATTTCTTCAAGGACAAAGAGAACAATTCTATAATCTCTCACATAGACACAGCAAGTAACTTAAAAAGGAAAAATAATTAGTCTATCATCAGACTTCTCGTCTGCCACATTTGACAACAAATAACAGCAGAACAGTATTTATACACATCTGAATAAAGAGAACTGCAATCCAAGACCACACAGCCTGAATACATATTTGAGGGGGGAAAGATAATTTAGAAACAAACTCAAGAAAGTATGCATACCAACACTAGGCTCTAAGAAAGCATCTCAATCAAAAATTAAACAAAAGAAAAGATCTCAAGGAGAAGACAAAGCATGTAAGAATTAGTGCTGAAGTAGCATTTTGATACACTAACAACAGCTATCCAAAAAAGAAATCAATAGAATGATCCCATTCACAATAGCTACAAAAAAATAAAATACTTTGAAATAAATTTAACCAAGGAGGTGAAAGATCTATACACTGAAAACTATAAAATATTGATTTAAAAAATTGAAGAAGACACAAATACATGGAAAAAATACCTTATGCTCATGGATTGGAAGAATTAATATTGTTAAAATGTCCATACTTCCCAAAGCAATCTACAGATTCAATGCAATCCCTATCAAAATTCCAATGACATTTTTTACTGAAATAGAAAAATAATGCTAAAATTTATATGGAACCACAAAAGACTCTGAACAGCCAAAGCAATCTTGAGCAAAAAGAACAAAAGTGGAAGCATCACCTGAATATCCACATCCAGAATGATGAAACTAGACCATCACCTAACACCACATAAAAAAAATCATCTAAAAATGGATTAAAGATTTAAACATAAGACCTGAAATTATAAAACTACTAGTAGAAAACATAGGGGAAAAGCTCCATGACATTGGTCTGGGCAATGATTTTTTTGGATATAAACCTAAAAGCACAAGCAACAAAAGCAAAAATAGACAAATGGGATTACATCAAACTAAAACACTCTGCACGGCAAAGGAAACAATCAGCAGGGTGAAAAGACAACCTATGGCATAGGAAGATATATTTGCAAACCATAATCTGACAAGGGGTTAATATTCATAATATATAAGAAATGCAGGCCGGGCGCGGTGGCTCACGCCTGTAATCCTAGCTCTGGGAGGCCGAGGCGGGTGGATCGCTCGAGGTCAGGAGTTCGAGACCAGCCTGAGCAAGAGTGAGACCCCGTCTCTACCAAAAATAGAAAGAAATTAGCTGGCCAACTAAAAATATATATACAAAAAAATTAGCCGGGCATGGTGGCACATGCCTGTAGTCCCAGCTACTCGGGAGGCTGAGGCAGTAGGATCGCTTAAGCCCAGGAGTCTGAGGTTGCTGTGAGCTAGGCTGACGCCACGGCACTCACTCTAGCCCGGGCAACAAAGTGAGACTCTGTCTCAAAAAAAAAAAAAAAAAAAAGAAATGCAAACAACTTAGTAGCTAGAAAATAACCCAATTTTAAAAATGCGCAAAGGACCTCAATAGATATTTCTCAAAAGACAACATACAAATGGCCAACAGGTATATGAAAAAATGCTCAACATTACTAGTCATCAGGGAAATGAAAATTAAAACTACATAAGCTATCACCTCATGCCTGTTAGAATGCCTATTATCAAAAAAAATGAAAAGAAGGCATTAGAATGTGTAGAAAAGGGAATCCTTGTACACTGTTAGTGGGAATGTATGTTAGTGCAGTCGTTATGGAAAACAATATGGAGGTTCTTTAAAAAATTAAAAATAGAACTACCATATGGTCTAGCAATCCTACTACTAGGTATATGTCCAAGGAATTGAAATTAGTATGTTGAAGAGATATCTGCACTGCCATGTTCACCGTAGCATTATTCACAAGAGCCAAGATATGGAACCAATCTAAGTGCTAATAACAGATCAATGGATAAAGAAAATGTGGTATATCTACACAATGGAATACTATTTAGCCTTTAAAAAGAAGGAAATCTTGTCATTTGTGACATGGATGAACCTGAATGATGTTGTGTTAAGTGAAATAAGCTAGGCACAGAAGGACAGACACTACATGATCTCACTCATATGGAATCTAAAACAAACTCATGTAAGAAATAGTCACGAGAATAAACAGAGAACCTACAGAATGGGAAAAAATTTTCACATACTACACATCAGATAAAGGACTGATAACAAGAATCTATTTAGAACTCAGGAAAATCAGCAAGAAAAAATCAAACCACCCTATCAAAAAGTAGGCAAACGACATGAATAGAAATTTTTCAAAAGAAGATATAAGAATGGCTAACAAACGTATGAAAAAATGCTCAACATCCCTAATCATCAGGGAAATGCAAATCAAAACCACAATGAAATATCACTTAACTCCAGTGAGAATGGCCTTTATCAAAAAGTCCCAAAACAACACATGTTGGCGTGGATGCGGAGAGACAGGAACACTCATACACTGCTGGTGGGACTGCAAACTAGTGCAACCCCTGTGGAAAGCATTATGGAGATACCTTAAACAGATTCAAGTAGACCTATAATTTGATCCAGCAATCCCATTATTGGGCATCTACCCAAAGGAACAAAAGTCATTCTATGACAAAAACACCTGTACCCAAATGTTTATAGCAGCACAATTCACAATTGCAAAGATGTGGAAACAAGCCAAATGCCCATCAATTCATGAATGGATTAGTAAATTGTGGTATATGTATACCATGGAGTATTACTCAGCTATAAGAAATAACGGTGATATAGAAACCCTTTTGTTCTCCTGGAGAGAGTTGGAACCCATTCTATTACGTGAAGTATCCCAAGAATGGAAAAACAAGCACCACATGTACTCACCAGCAAATTGGTTTCCCTGATCATCACCTAAGTGCTCATTTGGGAATGACACCAATCAGATATCAGACTGAGGTGGGGGGTCGGGGGAGGGGATGGGTGTATGCCTACATGATGAGTGCAATGCGCACGGCCTGGGGAATGGACACGCTTGAAGCTTTGACTCGGGGGGATGGGCGGTACATGGGCAATATATATAACCTGAACTTTTGTACCCCCATAATAAGCTGAAATAAAAAAAAATACTAAAATAAAATAAAAAGAAAAATAAAATAAACTCATAGAAACAAAGGGGAATGGTGGTTGGCAGAGGCTGGGGGCTGGGAGGATTGGGGAGATGCTGGTCAAAGGAGATGAAAATTCCAATGAGAAAGGAAGAATGAGTTCACGACATCTATTGTACATTACAGTGACTACAGTTAATAATAAAGTATTTCATACCTGAAAATTGCTGGGTGGATGGATATCAGGTGTTCTCACCACAAAAAGAAAAAAGGTAAGTATGTGAGTATACATATGCTATTTAATTTGACTTAGCCATTTCAAATGTATGTGTATATCAAAGCATCATAAGTAGAAGGACCATAAGTATATATAATTTTTATATACTTTGTCAATTAAAAAATTTAAAAGAAGTACTGAGCAGTACTTTTTATGAAAATAGATTAAATATATGATAATGGAGTTAAGTCAAAATAGATTATATATATGTGATGTGTTTAAAAACCTTTGATTGGTTAAACAGAGGCATGCTCCAAAAACTAATAATATCTTAAAACTAAAGTCTTAAATTATTTCAACAAGCTCCAGAATTTTCAAGTAAGAAATAGGGAAAAAAAAAAAAAAAGACACAAAGCCTTCTAAATGTCCCACTTCAAATTCAGGGGACTATATGGGGTGGGAACATGGTAGTAAACACTTCAGTGAGGGGGTGCATCTAGGTGTCCTTTAATTTTGGTATATCAGTGTGGAAATATAGTTTGACATATGACTGTTAAAAATACGAAGATGAGCACTGGAAAAATAGATATATTTTTTGAATTAACAATTATTAATACAATGGTCAAAGGAGATTTACAGATTCTGGCAAATCCAGTAAAAGTATAGAAGGAGAAAATAGAAAATAAAATATTAAAATTATAATGGAAGATGAAAGAAATAAAATCAAAGACAAAAATTAAAACTATGATGGGCAGATGAAGTTGCAGACTTGGTTTCAGAAGAGTAATGAGGAGAAGTCCAAGTGTAACGTCAGGCTTGGACACTGTGGGCCTGGAGAGCCATCAGTGGGCTCTAGGGGACAGAAATCCTGTTGGAGAGGCATTTGAGAACTTTAATACCATTCCTAAGAATCTGAAAGTATTTAGGGGGATAAGCACAGACAATGCCTATACCATAACTTAGATTGGAAGACATAATACTATTAACACAAAGATGTCAATTCTCCCATGAATTAGCTAAAATTTTAACATAATCTAAATACAAATACCCCTAGAGTCTTTCTTGGAACTTCATATAATGTTTACCATTCACTTGAAAGAATCATTCAAGAAGAGGCTGAAAAAGTTTTTTTGAAAAAGAAGAGAACAGGTGTGGTTGTTCTACTGTTAGATGTAAATATGTACCTTGCAGTAGTCAAGGAAGTAAGAAACAGGCACAGGAAAAGACAGTCAGACTAAAGGAACACAACCAGAGGGCTTCAAAATAGAACAAATTATGCAATAGCATTAAATAAATATTAAAAGTGATATTTCAACATCATTTTTCAATGGTTTTATAACTTTGGGGTGGGAAAGGGCTTTCAATGCGTGATGCTAAAAG
Source organism: Lemur catta (assembly GCF_020740605.2). Classification (NCBI taxonomy): domain Eukaryota; kingdom Metazoa; phylum Chordata; class Mammalia; order Primates; family Lemuridae; genus Lemur; species Lemur catta. The sequence continues at coordinate 27,577,638 of NC_059128.1, forward strand.
CCAGAAACAATATGGAAAAGAGTGAAAAATATGTCTATGTAAAATTTAGCATTTCTAAAGGAAAGAAACAAAAATTAAAAAACTAATGGACAACTGGGGAGAATATTTGTACTATTACTGTAAAATAGGTGAAGATTAATGTCCTTACCATACACAGAGCATTATAAATCAATAGGAAAACAACCCAGTGGAAAAGTTAGCAAAACTATGAAGAGTGACTTCATATACATGAGTCTAATAAAGATATGGAAAGATGTTCAACTTCACCAGCAAAAATTACCAATCAATTTAATAAAAATTTATTATATTGATCTTAGTTACAAAGTTTAAAAGGACTGTAAATAGCCAGTGTTGGTGAGGCTCTGGGAAAAGGGAATTCTAATGCCCTGTTACAGGAATGTGAATTGTTACAAATCTTCTGTAGGATAATTTGACTATATATATATAGTTTTATGTAAATTTGGCTTATATATGTACATAACATTTATTTACATATATATAACATGTATATATATAAACTGGCTATATAAAATTTGGCTATGTATAGCCAAAATTTATATGTAGCTAAAATGTACATAGCCAATTTTATATATGTGTGTATATAAATGTTAGATGTACACATCTTTTAAGCCAGCAATCCCCCTTTTAGAAATAAATCCTAAATTAAAAGATATGCATTAGAGTATTAATTAGATTATGGAAAAACTGGACATAAATACCAAACAGTTGATTATATAAGTGGAGGGATATCAATACAATGGAATGTTATGTAACCATTAAGAACTATACTGAATAGGAGAAATAAAAAAAATTGAGATTTAGAAATGGAAAAATAAAACTAGCAAGGTCAGTAATAAAGTTAGAGTGAGAAAGACAAGACAAGAACAGAAAAAGGTACGGCTGCAGAATATTTTCTCCTCTTTTTAGCACAGTGGAGTGAAGGACAGGGTTCAGGTGCCTGTTGAGGTTGCACAATGAGTTCTCGCCTCCAGGTCACTCTGGCAATGACCTCTAGTCATTCTCCCTCCAGTCATGGCATGATATTAATAAAAAGAAGGAGCAAAGTATAAATGCTGTAAAGATAGAGGTAAAGTCACATGTGGTCTCCCCAGGACTGCTTGGGGAAAAAGCCTAGGTTTGGGAGGATTTTGTTCTGTGAAAAACAAAAGATTTTAGAATGGGAAGAAAGAATTTGAGGAATGTGTCAAAGTTAATGGGAGCCATGTGTTGGAGAGAACTCCTGGGTATCCCTGACATCTTGTCCTTCGCACTGACTTTGGTCAGGTACATAAAGACCATCTATCAGGTTTTAGCATATTTCCATCAACCCACCAGTTCCAACACTGGCAGTGCTCTCTGGAGGACACAAGATACCAGGACTAAAAGAGGAAGGTGCTCATCCCGACGGCCTGCACAGGCTGGCACGGGACTTGCACAACTGGAGCAACTTAGGAATATGAGGAGAAAATGTCTGCAAGAAAAAATGGTAGCCTATGCATACACAGAAAAAAATTACAAGAGTAAATAACAAAATGTTAACAATAACTATTATTTCTAGGTGGTGGGATCACAGGTCATTTTCTCTTTTAATTTCTTGTCTCTCTTTTATAGTGAACATTTACTATGTTTATAAGAAAAGGTAATCTATTCTGTTTTGTGGGAAAGAAAAAAAATAGATTAGATTATGGGAAAGACAAAATGTAAAAAGAGCTTGATTTGGGTCCCATCTTCATCTTAAGTCTGTTCATATTTCAGACATGATACACATACACGTACTATAAAATCCTTAAGGCCAAAGCCGCATCATACATATTTATCTTGCTGGGTATATCAATAATGAATAAATGAATTTAGGAATTAATGAAACTGACTCTTTACAATGGGAACAAAATAATTAAATTATATTTCATAAATGCCCTGATTAGCATGGTGTCACAAATCCTGCTTTACTTTTACACACTATGGGAAAAGTAGCTAATTTTCTTAATCATAATGATACCTAATTGGAGAAACCAGACAGAAAAATCGTCAGAAACTACATTTGCACATGACTTTTACTCACAATAAAAATAAATGAAGGCACATTCAGTATGGAGGCAAAGGCTTACAGAACATGGCAGATTTTCTCAAGAAAATCCTGAACGAAACATTATTTGCATTACAAAAAGATCCTTCACTTTATAAAATATTTTTTTAAAAAGACAGTTCATTTAAAAGTATGTTTCCACATCACCAAGAACTAAAGCTAAATAAAAAACCTGGAATCAGGGGTATTGCCAGTTGACGATGAATCAGAAATGGAAAGAAAATTTCTCCGAAATGATCAAATAATGTAATGGAAAAACAGAATATGACCTCCAAATGCAACCTTTGTTGATAACTGTCTTACTATCCACTTGAGAGATAAATTTTTTAAATAAGGCAAGACACAAAATCATTTACACGCTCTTGTATATGAGATTAGATAGAAACAAATGTGGAGATTCCAGAAAACTGGAAAAACAGCGTTGAACCATGTAGATCCTGGGAAAAATAGGCTCTACGCTGGTATGATTTCCAAAAGTAATATAATTTATGTCAATGAAGATTTCCTCTAAAAATTTGAATATTTTCACAATAATATTATGCATGAAATTATTATTCTAAAGGTGCAAATTTCCACTTTAAAGAAGTGCTCACTTTTATACTACCATTTTCCTCTTTGTTACAGTGGGAGCACTTTCTCCAATCTACCTACAAGCTGTCAATCATTCCTCTGAAAATATCTTGATTTAATTTCTTCAGTCTTTTGGAAACAAACATCTTAAATGATTCCAGCAGATACCTGCTAACTTCAGAAGGTGGTTAGGACTAACTTTTCAATAAAACCATGGGACGAAAAATTAAACAAAACCAAGCAAACACCAAAATGGGATTGATTAATATGCAAAACTTGGTTTAATTTAAATTTTTAACCCCCCAAGATGCTTTTGACACATAGAACATCCAATAATAGTGGCAATTTTTTCTGAGTAGTTTATGTAAAGTAGCTAAAAATAGATGTTTATTTTGTGCCAGCCACTATTCTAAACATTTTATATATCTTATATATTAAGTCTTCGAATAATGTCATTTCATTGTAATGATGAGGGGAAAAAACTCACTTCCCAGCCAGAGCCACAGTCTGTGTGGAGTTTGCATGTTCTCCTCACGTCCACATGGGTTTTCTTGGGGTACTCCTGTTTCCTCCCACATTCCAAAGCTGTGCCTGTTAGATGAATTGGTGTGTCTACATGTTCCCCGCGTGAGCGAATGGGTGCATACGTGTGCGTGCACCCTGTGACAGGATGGAGTCCTAAGGTCAGTTCCTACCTTGCACCCTGAGCTACTGGGAGAAGCTCTGGCCACCTGGACTGGAATAATTGGGTAAATAATATCTTACTTGTTTTTATTAATCTTTCTTATTAATAAATGTATGTATAACTCACATTTATCTCAATGCTTAATGTTAGAAGTGTTTTGGTCTTTACTTAGAACTTTAGTGATATTTTCGTGACCAGAAATATGCTACTGGAACCTAACTCCTGTTTATATCAATTAGCCTATGGGAAAATTGGTTTCATTATACATCATTTTGCTTAAAGTCTGTTTCCAAGAACCTTTTGAAGACATTAAGTGAGGATTTACCGTACTCATTTTATCCTCGCAACAATGCTCTGAGATATAGATGCTAATTTTGTTATTCATCTCCATTTGACACATGAAGAAATTGAGCCACAGTGACATAAAGAAACTTGCCTAAGGTCACACACCTACTGAGTGGCCCAGGCAGGATTTGAACCCTGTTAATCTGAACATAGCACCCATGTATTATAATTAACTATTATCAAGTAATCCTCAAGCCTGACTACACAATAGAGTCAACTGGGGAGCTTTAAAAATTCCTGGTGCCCCAGACCACACCCAGACCAGATATTAATAAATCAGAATTCACGGGAACAGGACCCAGGCAGCAGTGTTTTTTAAAGCTCTTTAGTGGTCCAATGTGTGGCCAAATTTGAGAACCACAGCATGCCTTACTGCTCTAATGATTACAAGGCTAACTTTGACTCTAATGTGATGCTGCTTAATATATTTTGACATGAAAATTAATATCAATTTGAAACTAACTTAATCAGTAAAACATATATTAAGTTGCTAATTGCGTGGAGGACTGGTGAGTACCTGAAAGGACTGGGAACTAATAAGTAAACCACTGCCTCCTCAGAGAGAGCTTCTGCTTCCCCTAAGTGCTATCTGCCTGTTAATTTAGAACACATACAAGCTTCCCAGATGTACATTCACTTCCCAAAATAAAAAGGGGGTTTTAGGTTGAAGATGGAGAAGACTGATTGAAAATAAAATTGTGAGACCTTGATCAAGACCCTTAACCTCTCCATGTTCTAGTTCAGGGGTCCCCAACCTATAGTGAGTTGTATAATTGTTTCATTATATGTTACAATGTAATAATAATAGAAGTAAAGTGCACAATAAATGTAATGTGCTTGAATCATCCTGAAACCATCCCCCACCCTCCCCAGTCTTGGAAAAATTGTCTTCCATGAAAATGGTCCCTGGTGCCAAAAAGGTTGGGGACCACTGCCACTCCCCCATGAAGGGGTATTAATAATGGTACCTGTCCCAAAGGGAGTGAAGAGAATTAAATGAAACAATGCATGCCATGCTCTCAGCACACTGCCTGGCACACAGAAAGTTGCAAAGTAACATTTGCTGTTTTTATTTTTATTACTCGTGCAAAAAGAATTTATAAAAACTGTCATACCTGATTGTTACAGAGAAGAAACTTAAATATAGCATTGAGAATAAATCTGCAATTTCTCTAAGTAAGAACAATTCAAAAGCAATTAATTTGGCCAATAACAAAGAGAATTCTATGAAACATGAAGGATAATATAAGGCATCTTGAAAGTATTTAATTCTATATATTCAATTCATATTTATGTAAATATAACATCACTGTTTTTAAATGTGACAATACAAAGACTGTGACATATATGTTGCCATGGCTAATCTCTATTCTGAGTCTGCTATAGTATATGTAAATACCTATATGACAAGACAAACATATATGACTATGTATAAAGATATTTGAATTTTAAGAAACAGATTATAACAACTGAACTAAGAAGCTATTAAGTCCACTCACCTAAAAGCAAGAATTAAGAAATCTGACAATACCAAGAGTTGGTGAGGAAGGATGTGGAGCAACAGAAACCGTCGTTGTTTATATTGTTTATAGATACATATTATAATATATCGATGGTAAAATTAAGAAAAGCAAAGAAGACCACAACTGGCCAGCCCAATATTTTCTGGTGGTCTACCTGACCTACATTTCTGCTGAAAACCAAGAAGAAAGGTGGTACGTTAAAATATTTTAAATGTCTCATTGAAATGCACCCATGAGATAACAAGAGAGTAATTAATACTCAATGGTGAAATACATACACACAACACATATATGCACATATAACACATATACATACACATACATACATACACATACATATGATTTCTGCAAAGTAAGTTAAGCACTGAAGCTGTCTTTTTCCTTGAGGTCACTTGTCTAACTCCAGAGTACTTGAGCTTTGGTTTAAAGCCTAGCAGGCAGTACTACAGCAAATAGGGAACTTGCTGAAATCCAGCCTCAGCACCCCTTTATCAAGCTGAGTGCTCCCATCTCTCTAGAATGGAAACTTTTCAATTTGCATAAAGGAGCCGTATGGGCTAGTAGAAGCACGGTACAAAGGGCTCAGGGTACCTCCAACAAAGCCTAAGGCCTGCCAAAGATAGGATGCTAAGGAGATGTCATCAACAGCATCACTACCACCACCAAGAACACTGAGTCAAGCTATATTCCTAAAGGAGTGCAAGAAGACTTACCTGTCTCAAATCTTGGCCATGGCTAGAAGAAGAATCAACCCTGAGAACTGATTACAATAAAACAAAACTCTCATAAGTTTGCAGCATAAATTCATACAACTATTAGGGTTCCAAAAAACCCTGAAGCAAAAAGTGCTAAGGGTCATAGTTGGTAATAACTCAAGTACATAGGAGAAGCAAACTTAAATACTTGCTCAGAGAAGTCTTCAATAACCCAGACCTGGAATAATCCTCACAGATGAAAAACAAGCAGCTCACAGTTAAAATTAATCAAAGAATTAGTTAATTTCTCTCTCTCACACACATACACATACACACACACATACAAGCACAATGAGTGACAGCCAGCAGAATCAGACACAAAGACTTCAGATACTGGATATACTTCAGATACAAGAAATACAAAATGTTGAAATTGAAACAAAAACCGAAATGGATAGATTTAACAACAGATTAGGATAAGGGCAAAATAAAGACATTTGCAGACAAAAACCAAGAGAGTTTGTCACTAAGAGACCTTCAGTTAAGAAACATTTAAAAAATTCAAGTTGAAAAAGGTGATCCCAGGTTGAAAGTCTAAAATGCAAAAATGGGTAGTAAGCAAAGAATGTGGCAAATGTGTGAATAAATGTAAATAAACATCCACTAAACAATAACAAAGTCTTATATGATTAATAATTTTTTTAAATAGACAATAACAATAGTAGATAGTCCAAGAGAGGCTAATGGGAGTCAAAATGTTCTAAGCTATTGTTTGGGAGGAAGAAAAGAGACTGACTGAATTTAGACTTTTATAAATAAAGTATGCATGATACAATTTCTAAGATTACTGCTAAAATACAGAAATAGAGTATATAACAAACTAACAGAGGAATGAATGGGATGAGAAAAAAAGTATCAATCCAAAAGCATACAAGAGAGAGAAACAAAAGCAGAATACAAAGTACAAAATAAAACAGAAGAACTAAAAATCCAAATGTATCGAGAATTAAAATAAATGTAAATAAGTGGACTAAATAACCAACAAAATCTAACATTTTCAGACTGATTTTTTTTTTCAAGAAAGAAAAAGAAAAGGAAGGAGGAGAGAGAGGGACAGGGTGTAGGGAGGGAAGGGATATTGAATATAAAAGTCAGTTATATTAAGGTCTTCCGGGCAGGGGTTGCAGGGAAGAGACATATCACTGGGGAGGGGAACACAGAAATCTTCATTCTCCAAAGGTTTCGACAAGTACAGTATTCCCCCATTAGCCTTTCCCTCCAAGACTTGGCATCTAAATTAAAGCGAATACAATACTAGAGTAATGCTTCTTGATCTTTAGTGTGCACTTGAGTCATCTGAGGATTTTATGAAAATGCAGACTGATTGGGCCGGTCTGGGGTGGGACCTGTGATTCTGCATTCCTAGCAAGCTACCAGAGGAGGCTGGTACTGCTGGTCTCTGGACCACACTCGCAGTGGCAAAATATTAGAGTATGTAGTAAACATAGACTTAAATTCTCTATAAAGACTAATAAATAAAGTAGATCTAATCCAGAGAAAAGTAAGGACAGGTCCAGAATATAACTGCAGGTCCGGATATCAAAAGTTTTGGAAACAGAGTTGTTTTGTTTGTTCGGGGTTTTTTGTTTTTTAAGTTTGGTGTCAAGATTCAACAGGAGGCAAAACCTTACCTAAACTGAGGTGAGGTTATTAGTACTCTTTATCTTAGTTTGAATACTCATATTTCACTACAAAAATATTCGTGTGTTTGATTAAAAAGTGCTGTACCAGACCTAGCTCAAAAACCCAAATACATTATTTTCCTAAAATCCAAAAAAAATCTTGAATTCCAAAATACATTTGTCCCAGAGGTTTTAAATAAGAGCCTGTGGACCCATAATGCGTTTCTTTCATTTTTTTGACTAATCAGAGCTTTCGTGATCTTTTAAAAAAACATTTGCCTCTAAAGTATAAGAGCACTGGGAGCAGATAAAAAATAGAATTATTCAGTAGTGTAATAATTATTCAGTCTCAAAAACTGTTTTTTCTGGAAATTAAGTACTTAAGTAAAACGCCAAGCCATTATTACTCACTTGGAGTTCGATTTTTGTTATCTCAACACAAGATAACACTGACCTAATTTCAGCTTTTAAGTGGACAGCCATGAGCACCTTCTAGGCATAGCTGATCCTTGGAGATGCCACTCTTTGAAAAGAAAAAAGGTGCCAAATTAGCATAAAAGCACCTTAAAAACTTTTGACAAGATTAAATAAAATATATCTCTATAAAATGTAATTCTAGTTAAAGTGCTGTTAACTTGTATATTTAAGGGAAACACAATTTCAGTGAAACCTAAATTGCTAGTTGCAGGGCTTGAAGTAGTACCATACAGAGCTATATATAGATATAAAAACCTTTAGAAAAATATTTGGCACCCCCCACAGGGTTTTTCCAAACTGTTACCTACCTCTGATTGTCAAAGCAGGAAACCTGGAGACACAGCAAAGGCAAAATGACCCATGACTTGTTCCCTCGCCACAGTCAAACCACATACCTTCAGAGATTAAAAGTATTTCGAAGGCAGCAATAAAGTGGTCACATCGGGCACTGCTACCATTGTTCCTTCTGAGATGCCAAGGCATCCTATGGGGATTTTTAAACCTCAGCTGCATAGAAAGAAGACATCCTCCCCAACATCTGCAGTAGACACTCTGACCTCAGCCCACAGAGTAAACAGACAGTTAACATATCAGTCAACAGGCAGAGACATGATTTAATAATGAGGACCACTTTCAAAAGCCAAGTGATATACAGATGCCTTCAGCTCTCTACTCCCTTGAAAATCTGCATGTTAAGGAGAGGCTTTCACAGGTTTGATAATAAACATCCTGATGACACCAAAGACTTTTGAGGGGTGGTGGTTGTTTTAAGGCAAGAAGAGCATGGCAAGAGAAAGAGATCATTTTAAAAGGGAGAAATTATATTGGGTAGTCAAGGATGGGTATATTAAACACGTGCACCTCATCCTAACTCTGCCAAATTAAACCAACAGCCCTTTTAACACTTAAGGAATTGTGCACTGTCAGCCCCGAAACACATATTGATGCAGAAATCAATCTGAAATCATTTCAAGAAACAGTTGCTGCCAATAGTTCTGAGACAAGTCCCTGACAGATCCACAAATTTTGACCTGTAAACCGTTTAATCAAAACCAATAATGCAGGAAAAAAATGAAATTTGTAACCCTGACCCCATTGTCCCTCAAATAAAATAAAATAAATAATATAAATAGAGAAGTTGGAAACCAAAATAAAACCAATGCTAGATTCTGAGATAACATTTCCAAAGTGTTTCAGCTGGGTATTTAATAAAAGTGGCAATTGTCAGATTGCAGCTTCAATTCAGATAACTCTGCTTCCAGACAACATATGTTAATCATTGGGAAAATTTCCCCTAAAAACAGAATGTATGTGAAAATACAGTAGGTTTTTAATACATAAGAAATGAATCTGACTATTGTAATAGGTCTGGCAGTAATAATACCCAAGATACAGTAAAATACAATAAGATTCATCTGTGATATTAAATATATTTATATATAAATGTACTTTACCATTGTCATATCTTTGATGAGGACATTTTTATATTTCCAAAGCAAGTTTTTTTTTAATTCACTGATGTTCCTCAAGATTAATACACATGACAAATCTACACAAGGGAGATTTCTTTGTGCACTATTATTTAACAACCAAACAGATGACATCTCTCCAACAATCTCTCAAAAGCTTCTTTTGTTGTGCCTACCAAGACCTTATCTTCCAGTTTATCTCCTTATGTGAGGCTTAGCAGCCCAACTGAAATGACAGCCCTGCAATCCTAGCCTGCCCGTTAAACTGCAACAAAGCAGTGAAAATTCAGTGGAATCTAACAATCACTAAGTTCAGTTCTGCTTTCTCACTCCTCTCCTTTTATGGGTGAAGACACAGAAATAGTTGACTAATTTTAATGACTTACCCAAGAATATCAGTGTGAATATCCTGGTACAAAATGAGTTGAAGTCATGCTTGAAAAATACATTTCTCCTCAGCCATGCAGCAAAAGTAAGTAATTTTTAAATGTCTCTTTTGAGATGAAGCTTGAGGAAAGCTGCCAACATTCTGTTTCAAAGGAATTTCCAGCTCATTCCCTGGAGTGCCCCATCTTCAACCGTTTGACATCAGTGGTCTTTGAATCCACTGACTTGACCACCTCTTCATGGGTCATCACCCCTTTCTGTCCTCACCCCCCTGCTTGCTCAGCCCAGTCCCTGGCACCACACAATAATCACTCCCTCGCATTTGTCCCCAGTCTGTGTCTGCCCATCTCCACTTCCACACTATTCAGGTGTCAAACCTAGGATCATCCTTGGATTCTCTCCCTACACCACAGCTACTGACCCAACCTAGAGGAAAACAGACAACTATACTGGCTGGGTTTGCTTTAAAGATTTGACACTAATCTCAAAGGACTTTTCACTCTGCTCAACAATTTTATTACAATTCCTTGGCCAACTTAAACTCCTACTGTTAGAAAACTATTTCACACTTCTATCCCTTCTTCACACTCATCTGAGGATCTCGAGTCTCATTTTGCTTAGAAAACAGAAGCAAGTAGAAGATAATCACAGCATCTTCCCACAAGTGTGTGTCTCACCTACACGCAGCTGTACAAATCTAGAGCTCACAGAGCCTCAGCTCCAGCTAAAAAGTAGCCAACTCACCACGTGGTGCACTAGATTCTGTCCCCTCTTGCCTACTGAAGGAGATCCTCTGTCAATTCCTTTATCTGTCTAAATAATTCCATCAGTTTTCAAGTACAATATAACTCCCACCCTTAAAAAAATAATGTTTCTGACTTTACATCCTATATAGCTATTCTGTATTGGCCCCTATCCCATAGCAAAGATCTCTCAAGAACTGTGTATTCTGACTGTTTCCTCATCTCACATTCTCATCTGAACTAAGTCCAATCAGGATTATGCCCCTACCCAAACACCGACATGACATTCTCAATGTCACCATGATCTCCATGTTTCTATATCCAGTGTTCAGGTCTCCGTTAAGGTCCTCAACCTCTTGGTATTCCCACAGTTATTCACTCCTCCCTCTTTCTTGGCACTCTCCTCACGTGGCTTTGGAACACTTCTTCCTATCCTCAATGGTTGTTCCTTTTCAGTCCTACTCACTGGCTCCTCTTCAGCTCCTCAGCCTCTAAATTTTGGGAGCACCCCAGACTCAGTTCTCAGACACCTTCTCTCCTCCCACTACACTCCCTCCCTCAGGGATCTCATCCAAACTCAAGGATCTAAATGCACCTATCCATCAAATGCCCAACCTTCCTTCTCCAGTCCTAATCTTTCCCTTGAACTCCGGGCTCATATATGCAATGGCCACTTTCTCTTGGGTAGGTAGCAGCATCTCTGAAAACATGGCATCATAAATCAACTAGATTCTCAGGCCAAAGTCTACATCAAATCAGTAAATCCTAACAGAAGTATTTTCAAAATATATCCTGAACCCAATCACTATGGTTCTCATAACCACCACTTGTCAAGTGTGTCCAAGCCTCATCATCTCCCACCTGGACTAATGCACAAGCCTCCTAATCAGTCTTCCTGTTTGTCCCTTGCCCTCCACAACTACTCCAGTAAGTACTCATCCCCAACTACTCATCTACTTAAGACATAAGGCAGATCATGCTTCCCATCAGATGCAGAATAGGCCCACAGGGCCCTGGTGGTCTGACTCCTGACCACCTCCCTGGCTTCATCTCCTCCCTATCTCTCACTTGCTCACCCCTCTCTGGCCACGCTGGCCTCTTTGCTGCTCTTCAAACATCCTTCTACATCCCTGCCTCGGGGACTTCACAGTTACTATTTCTGTTACCTGAAGTGTTCTGCCCCAGGGCATCAAATGGCTTATCTCCCTGCTGCCTTTAATTTCTTGTTCACATGTCAGCTTCTCAGAGAGGCCTTTCCTGACCACCCTGTCTAAACTCATGCACCTCCCACTCTTCATCTCACATTCCTGCTTGTCTCCATAGCACTCGTCACTGATGTCACACTGTACCTTTGTTTACTTGTTTGTTACCCAACTCCCTCCCTAAAATGTAAGATTCAGGAAGTCAGAGACTTTGTTTTGCTCCTTGCCGTACCTGCAGCATCAAGAGCTGTGCCTGGTGCCCAATAAATGTTTGTTGAATGGATTACCAATTAAGGAATGAATGAATTACCAATTTAACCAATATTAGCCATGACTATGTATAGTCAGGCAGGCTGTCCCCACATACTGAAAAAATAAAGAACAATTTAGATTAATAGATTTCAGCAAAACAAATCTGTATTGTTATAAAGATGTTCATTCCATTTCCTATGTAGATTATAATATAGAAAGAATAAAGAGATACTCATAATTGGTCTTCTTACCCCCAATTTCAGATTAAAGACATCATACATTTAGTGGCTAATTAATACCAAATCTTAATCCCTTGCATAAGTGTTTTGATAAACTGTGATCTGCATGTCTCAGAGGAAAAATAAAGTTATTTTTTCCAGTTGAAACTAGGATCTCAAGAATACACTCAAAAGCTCAATCTTACACTATAATCAGCTTCTCTCTGTTCAGTAATAAATGTGGCTAAATAGAAAGCACAGGGAAGTGGCTGGTTATTTCTTCATTATGCAAATATGTCTTCTCTGCCTTATTAAACCACAAGCTCCCAGAGGGTAAGGATATTTTGCTGACCCTCTATGATAGTCAGAATAGGTTAGGTTATACTGAGTATGCCAAATCATAGCCTCTTATCCCAACAAAAGAATACTGCTTCAGATATATGTCTAGCACAGGTTGGCTACAATTTGCTTATCACAGTCAATTAGGTACCCAGAAAACAGAGGCTCCATCTCAACAATCACTTGAATAATCGCTATGGCAATAGGATGGGAACATGGTGAATCACCTACTGGCTCACAAAGCTTCCAACGCTTGGCTCACATTTCACTGGCCAGAGCAAGTCCCATGGCCCCTTCAAAGGAGGAGGGTCATACAATCCTACAATTCTGCCTGAATATTTGCAACCTTTATGACTGCCTCTATCCCCTTACAGAGCCTTGAATAATAACTTGTAACTGATAGCAGGTGAATACTTTCCTATTTACCTCTATTCTTTCTACTCTGGCATATGTTTGAACACACACATGGCCACCAATGGACAGCCCCCAAATACCTGGGAAGAAGAAAGGAAGGAGAGAATTCCTACTAAAAAAATGAAAGGCAAAATTAAATGATGCTACAGTTCCTAGGAGTTCTACCAACAGCAACCAAAAGCTTCTATCACCAATGCATAAAAAATATTTGAGAATAAGACTCCAGTAAATAAAACACTCTGATGATGCTTCCTTGGCAATGCTTCTAATTTTGTGGGCACTTGATGTAAGATCTTTCTCGGCTATAACCCAAGTTTAGCTGTACCCAATCTATCTGGATAAAAACTAGCTCTGACCTCACATGATTTTGACTTCAGATAAATGACCAGAAGCCAAAGGAACAAGATAAGATTAATAAATAGCTAAAAAGATGTTAGTATCTATACAGAGATTTGCATGTGATAGACTAAGTACTCTTCATAAGAAAATGACAGATGTGGCAGGTAGGATGAAAGTGAGGAATATCTGCAGCATTCCAGTCTTTTATAGCTCAGGTTACATAAAAGCCATGAATGATGGTTAAAAAACAAAAGGAGGGGGTGGCACGGGGAAAAGGAATATTAAAAAAAGATTATAAGCAATTACAGAAATGAAGAGTAAATGAATGAATAATTACAAGGAAATTATTTATATACCATACAAAATAATTGTATTACAAAGCTTTCATGTATGACAAAGACCTGTGGACATCAGCACTCTGCCAACTCTTGATTCATATAAGAGGATATTTTATTTTATTTTGTTTATTTATCTATTTTTGAGACAGAGTCTCACTCTGTTGCCTGGGCTAGAGTACCATGCATCAGCCTAGCTCATAGCAACCTCACAGTCCTGGGCTCAAGCGATCTCTTGTCTTAGCCTCCTGAGTAGCTGGGACTACAGGTGTGCACTACACCTCCTGGCTAATTTTTTCAATTTTTAGTAGAGACGGGGTCTCGCTCTTGCTCAGGCTGGTCTGGAACTCCTGACCTCAAGCAATCCTCCTGACTCGGCCTTCTCAGCATGCTGGGGTTACAGGCGTGAGCCACCATGCCTGGCCAAGAGAAGATTTTAAATTACCAAAGACTGAACAGAAGGGAGTTTGATCACTTCTCCTGCTTAAGTCCCTAGCCCAGTGTCCCCTCACAAGATAGGACCTTGAAAGATGGGGAAGAGAGGACCCTCAGTGCATCTGAACAATCATGCCCCTTCCATCACAGAGACATACTGAAAGTGTATAATTTAGGCCAACAAGGAAGCAGGTGGCTAAACAACACATACTCCAGCATAGGTATCTTAGTCTGTTCCAGCTTCATAACAAAATATCATAGACTGAATGGCTTACACAATGTAAATTTATTTTCTCATACTTCTGATCGGTGGAAAGGCCAAGACCAAGATCAGGCAGGGTTTGGTTTCTAAGGAGGCCTCTCTTCCTGGCTTGCAGACTGCCGCCTTCCTGCTGAATCCTTATATGGACTTTGCTCTGTGACCTTGTTGAATGAGAGAGAAAGAGCTCTTTCTTCCTCCTGTTACAAGACCACAAACCCCACCATGAGGGCCCCACTAGCATGACCTAACCTAACCTTAATCACCTCCCAAAGGCCCCATCTCCAAATGACATCACATGAGGGGTAGGGCTTCAACATATGAATCTGTGGGCGCCACGAGCATTTGGTCTATAACAAGAGGTAACATATGCCATGACTGGGTGATAACCAAACACAGACCCTTCTCTGAAGCACATGTTCAAAACAGTACCAGGTTCAAAATACAAAACAGCACCTGTTTTAAGTACCAGGGTACTTCACAGTTAAATGAAAGTGCACAAATAAGGAAAACACTACCTCATTTAGCTTTTAAGGGAACTAATACATGACAAACTATCATCAAACTCTCTCCCAAACAATGTCCCTGCTATTCTTCCACATTAAACCCTTCTAAATGGCATAAGGAGAACTTTAAATGATGGAGCAGATAAATACATACAAGGCCTCCAAAGGCATTGTAAAAGCTGAAAAACTGCCATTCTCTTTGATTTCCAAGGTCCCTGAATAAAGAGTATTCAACATAAATGCAGTTGTGAACTAGCCAAACAACTACTTATTTAAAGGTAGGCACTAGGTTAATAGCATTTTTTAGATGCAGCCTAATATAATATTTACAATAATTCATTGTACAGATTAAAAAAAACTGGGGTCCAGAAATTTTTGACTATGTGATGGCACAACATAGTCAGAAGTACAGTCAGGTCTTAAATAAATGTTGTGGCTTTAACCACACAAACAGCGCTGGACTGGGAAACAATTTGTTGGGCCATTAACTAGATATGGCACCCTAAACGAGTGACTTAATCTCTCTGAAATTCAATTTCTTCATCTGTCAAATGAGAAAATTAGACTGGATGATCACTAATAATGTTTTCCTTTCTCAGGTTTTATGTTGCTCTTAAATAATGGTAGACTAAAAACAAAAACAAAAAACACTTTTTATATCTGTTCCACAGAAATTATAAAGAAAGAATGAATGAATATAAAAGAATGGTTTCGATGATGATAAATAACCATGTAATTTTAGAGTTTTGTCATTATCATTTCATGGCCAGAGAAGGAACCCCTAACTCTTACCAGCTTTCTTAAAAGATGTAACACTGGAAAGAGAGTGTGGATGAGCACATACTCTCATTAAAAGAAAACCACCTAAAAATGTGCTCAGTTGGCAGCCATTTCATTGCATCAACTTAAAGAAAATTTTCTGAAGATGAGTCTGCTAACACAACTTTTTAAAATCTTGTTGAAGCCTCAGCACATCTGGGGAAACTGGATTAATTACAATCGTGCCTTCTGTAAGCCAATGCCTGTGTTCTAGAGATACTTACATGGACAATCAGCAAAAAAAAGTCATGAACTGACAATATGATAACCAGCGTCACATATAGGGATAAGCAAACATTTTCGCCGCAGAGAATTTACTGGCAGCCACTCATATACGTCCTTCCTGCCTCATGGCAGGCAGAGATGGTGTGATCCTGAAGTAGACTTCGCTACCAAGGCTCGCACATCCTTCAAGAGACTCGGAGAGAACATGTGGAGCAAATCCAGCAGTGATTGCCAAGCCAGACGGAAATTCTACGGAATGGAATTCTAATGTTCTGAACATCCTCAAGACTTGGAGAGATCAGGGTGGCAGGTTTGCTTCTTGAGAAGCTGACTTTGTACCACCTGTAATCAGTAAGTAGAAACACAAAATGACCCTCAAAAGACCCTGAAATGAAGCTTTTTGGATGTCATTCACGAAAAATTCACTGCAATCCGAGTCTGCCAGTTTGATAACGAGTTAAAAGGAGAACACTTAAAGGAAAGGAGGTGATCGTAAAGTAAAACTTTTTAAGAAGTATCTCAGCAGTGAGTATTGTCATGGGAAACGGCATCAACAGACAGATGCATGGAGCCAACAGAACCAGTGACTCTCCTGCAGCAAATGCACTTGGATGCACCCAGATGGTAATTGAGAGAGAGTGTAACCACAGATCCCATGGCACCCTTCTTGTAGTAGCTACAGATACAAACTGGAATACTCCCTGACCTCACACAGTGTAGACAGAAATGTGCCTACAGAAGCAAACATTCGTAAGAGGATTGTCTTTACATACAAAGGAGATATATCACAGTGCCAACACATATGACAACACTGCATTTATTACAGGTAACATGACATGGATATGTGATTGAAAGTGATTATGGGGTTTTCATGGCAAAATATGGACATAAACATCATCACAATGTCTCCTTGACAAGCTCCCATCAGCTCACAACTGGAATTAAAACCTAAAAGTATATTGTGTTCCATGTAAACACATACAGCTGTATTACGGATGGTTGCAGATATAGTACAATATGAACATGATTAAAAATACATAGGCCAGAGGCCCAAACTTCATGGTAAAGTCCTAATTGGGAGTGGGGGGGAAACATGCACTGAATATAAGTTTTAGAAAGATGCACTGAAATACTTCTGTCCTCTTGTACACGAATTTAGGAAGAATTCTTAACGCTGCATGGAAGTCACTGTCAACTAAAGCCATTGTTTTAGGGCCAAGTAAGAACAAAAATGTAACACATTTGATTTTTGTAAGCTCAGTTTTTAATAAGAAATTCTGTGTACAGTTTTCTCAGAAAAAAATTAATCTACCTCAAAGTCAAAATCAAGAGCAATGAGCCAATTACAGGCAAGTAAGCATTTTTAGCCTTCTCTTTGGTTATCTATGGGGATGGGTATACCAAAGAAAGTTACTTGCACGTAAGCAAAGTTCAACAGTTTAACCACACAAAAAGCCAAGTACACTATGCTCCTTCAAAATTAGCCACAGGCACACTGAATAAGACATCTACTGCTAACTGTCCAGCGGGCCCCCATCCCCTTATCTGGGACACATTTTCTCCCTTTATGGAAAACTGTCCCTCTCTCCATTCCCACCATGAGGCTGACAATCATAGTAGCCCACCTTCTGTTCACCGTTAACTGATCCTGGGTCAGGCACACGACCGAAATCAAGCCAGAGCCTTCCCAGAGCTGTGCACAGTGGAGCTAGCATAGGCAATGCACACCCTTTCCAGTACTGAAGCTGTGAAGGACAAGGTAGTACTCCTGCCAAAAGCCACCTCTGCCAGTGAGCAAGAGAAGGCAGTCAGAGATACACCATCACGTATAGAGGGGCGGAGGCATGGTATCCTGAATGTCGAGAGGTCCCTGAACCCCAGCTGCACCCTTGCCCTGCTCTTTGTCACATAAATCAGTAAGTTCTTCTCTGCTCGCTTGGATTGCTGTTCTCTCCCTTGCAACCCAAAGTGTCCCAAACAATCAAAACTCAGAGGTAAATGGAACTCATGCATGTAAGTCTAAAAGAAAACACTTGCTTTTGGTTATACATCGATGGGATGGGGCCACACTGTAAAAAATACCATGCAGCCCAGGGGCATGTTCAGAGTGCAGCCCACCTAGAGGTCCACAGGAATGAGGCGGATTTGGATAGGAGATTAAAGGTTATTTTTTGGTGGGGAGAGAAAGTCATCTCAGATGTAAAAAGAATGTAAGTATAGAGAATATAACACATGCTCCAAACCCTGGCAGAATCCCCCAAGTTCTGGGAGCCTTGCTGGAGGCACACTACGAGCAGGGCTGAGAACAAATAGAGCACAGCCTTGACCCCAAGGTAGCTGTGTGA
The DNA here is from genome assembly GCF_020740605.2 of Lemur catta. Lineage (NCBI taxonomy): Eukaryota > Metazoa > Chordata > Mammalia > Primates > Lemuridae > Lemur > Lemur catta. Next base: position 27,595,988 of record NC_059128.1, read on the forward strand.
CCTGGTGCAGGTTTCTTAGCTTCCCTGGGCTTCATCTGTAAAACTACTACCTATGTTATAGGATTATTATGAGGCATCATAATCACCTTGAATCCAAAGGCGATTCTAGAACCACTTGCATCATAATCACTTTGTTGGAATGCAGATTCCTGGGCTCACACCCAGACCTTTTGAATTGAAGTCTACATTAAGAAAAACAAACAAACAAAAAAACACTTCCTAGGTGTTTCTTATGCACACTGAAGTTTAGGATCCACAATGGTAAGCATAAAATAAGCGGGCAAGCACAACTGATAGCCCATACTAACTTTTATTAAATGTCTACTATTTACTTTTACCAACAATAAACACATGAAAATAAAAACCAAAGAACTCTCAAAGGATGCTGAGCTTGAAATTAGAGGCAAGAGAATTCTCCAAAACAGCAAACAATGTGTACTTTAGAAATGAGAAAAAGAATAATTAGCAGTATCAGGCTACCCTGAGCTTGTGCTTACTTATCAAGTTTTCCATAATTTAGAGCAGTGATTCTCAACCTTGACTGCACATAAGAATCACCTGGGAAGCTTTAAAAAAATCTCAATGCTCAAAGCTATGCCTCAGAAAAGTAAATCAGAGTCTCTGGAGCTTAGGTCCAGATATTAGTATTTTTTTTTAAATTTCCCAAGTGATTCCATTGTGCAGGCAAGGTTCTAATATTTCTAGCAAGTATGAGAGAAGAATGTCAACTATATGCAGTGAGATAACTAGTAGAAAAATTGGGATGCCGTTAAACTAAGCAGGCATGATACTTTGTTTTCTAGCCCTTATACATGAAAGGAACCAATTTTATTTCCCACCTTTTTTTTCTAAGTGATAGAAAAAAATACTTTAAAAGTATATCAGTAGATTTATACCCACAAAAATGACAAAAATTGATGTCTGCAAATACAAAGAGTTGGTGAAGATGTGGATTAATAGGATCTTTTCTGCTGGTGGGAGTGTAAATTGATAGAACAACCCTGGAAAGCACCTTCACATTATCTTATAAAGTTGAAGGATTTCATAAATGCTGCAATACAGCAGTGGTTGCTGTTCTACCTTTAGTACCTAGGGAAAGACAAGGGAAACCTCAGCACATGCAGACCAGAAAACTTAAATGCTTACAAACAGCTCTGGTCTTAGAAGCAAAAATGGGAAACACCCTAAATGCCCAATGACAGGAGTATGGATAAATCATAATATAAATAGTATTATAATTTATGGATAAATTATAGGATAATCGCAAATCAAAATATTACAAAGCAGTGACAGCATGGATGAACCTTAGTAATATAAGACTGAGTGAAAAAGCAAGTCTTAAGAGACTATATAAGCCAGGGATGATATCTCTTCATCAAGTTCAAAGCCAGGCAAAATGAAACAATGTATCACTGAAGCATACGTGTAGATAAAGAGGGGTAAAGCAAGAGAATGATAAACAATGTTCAAAATGATGGTTACCTCTGGTAAATGTAAAAAAAGAAATAAGACTCTGATTCTTAGATTAGGCGATGTGTTCATAGGTTTTCATTTAAAATATAAATAAAATGAAAGAAGGCCATGCGTGGACAGTTGGTGGTTTTTCATGAACCAGGAATTATGATGACTCTAATTCTGCCCACTAGGGTTCCAAAGAAAGGAAAGAAAAGAAAAATCTATCAGTAAAGACAATAGGAATAAGGAGAAAATTCAAAGGACTTTCAATGATTCTAGTTCAAGTCAAATACTTAGTATGCTAAGATCATTCCACCTTCTAGATTCCATCCCATTTTGGAAGCAAGAATCTCAAAACTGTCAGGACAAGATATAGAACTGTCATCTTCAAGCATAGTGACTCCTTCACGGTGCCACTGGTATAGTTAATTGAGAGTGAATTGTTATGAAAAAAGGAAAAACAAAAAATGAAAACTCTCAACAATAGCCAAAAAAATATCCAATTTCTAATTCAACAATTCCCAGTTCTTTGAAGGTTATACTGTTTATATTTCTATAAGAAATTAATGTGATTTAAATGTCTGACAAGCAGAAATCATCTGGCATGATGGCTGTATCCATTATCTGGATTGTTGGTCAGGCAGGGAAGGATTATTTCACAATATCCTCATGCAAAAGATAATTGACAGGAGTTGTGAACATTTTTATTCTCCTCTTCTCAGCTCTACTCTTGTGATGTGAAATTTACCTCAACCATTTTGTTTCATCTCGATTTCCACCTTTTAAAACTAAGTGACAGGCTTAGTTCTCTTCCCCTAGAAACTTTTGAAAATATGTTTTGACTTTCAGGAAGCATTTGAATATATCAGCGTAAGGTCAGCAATTCTGACAGGCAGAAGCCAGATACAGGACAGATTTGTTTAGCATTTGAGTCAGCAGGTCTTTTTAAGATCAATTTCATAGAGGGATTTTGAAGAGAATATTTCTCCTACACAGCAAGGCTCTTATTAATTTGAAGACGGTGTTCTGGTTTTACCAGAAATAAATTCTTAAACTCCTACTTTGTATGACATAAAATGAAAACAGAAAAATAGGTTTGCCTGCAGAAATAGAATGGCCCTTGGGAGTGGTTCTCAAACTTTGGGAAGCCTAAAAACACCCCTGGAGACCACGCTAAATAAAATGCAGACTCCTAAGGCTTACCCCAGACCTACTGATTCAGACACTGGACGGTAAGATCGGGAAGCTGCATTCTTAATGTGCGGTTCAGGCCATAGTGACACAGAGAGCCCCGCACAACACTTCGCAGAAAACATGGTCCTATAACTTACACTGAAACTCTCAATGAACATGTGAACTGTCCTGGACATTAGACACACTCAAAGAACTTCTAGGGGTCTGAAATCGTATCCACTCAACTTTACCAATAAGTTTAAAGATATACTTTTGTGGCTTTTGAGAGCCAATGTACTTGCAAAAATATCTCCAATTCCTTACCTATAGAACCTGATAGCCATTTTTAAGGAATAGTACTGTGATGGGCCAGTTTTAATCACTTGAAATTGCTATTTTCTTTAGCTATCCTGATGTTTGAATTGAAATAAACTACTGCCAAATAGTGGCATTAAAAAACCCAGTAAGAAAAATTCCTCATGCTGGGAAATCTAGTTCTTTGAGATCTTACTAGATTAGGACACCTAAACAGATGTCCAAACCACTGGTCTGCCCTGTTTTCACTCCACGTGTTGGAATAAGCCTTGTCTACCATCTAGGACCAAGTACACTCAGAAGGAGGCTTCTCATCACTGCAGCAAGAGGTTGGGGAGAAGTTGCTCACCAAGTTAATTTGTCTGTATCAATTTCACAAATGTTTCAATCAGTACATTACGAAAAGTGGGAGGCGGATGAGGGCAAGGATCTGCTATGGCTTATGTTCATTCTAGTTATCCATTAATACACTCTTTTACAGATTTTTGATAAAACAGCACATTAACATGTTCTACACTAAGTATCAAATATGCTCAAAATATCTATTGTCCATAGCATAGATTGCAATGCTACTTGATTAAAAGATATATACCAAGAGCCTTTTTTAAAAAAAATAAACTATGCTCTTCTGACTTAGCTATAAATTTCTTCTTCAAGTCTCTAGTGCTAGAAAAGCTGTTCCTAATGTTCAAACTACATCTTTCTCAGTCCCCTGCCTGCCTCCTGCCCACCCCTCACCCACCTGACATTTGCACAGGTACCTAGCATATCTCCTTTTGCTCTCAACCTTAGTTTCCATTAGAGGAAGCGGATCATCCCAGTAAAATTTCTTATATAAACTAGAATCAATAGAGTCAGGAAGAATATTAGGGTTGCATGGAGGAGAATGAAAGTCCATAGAAACATTTTTGTGGTCAGGTCACTCTGTTTTACTGAGTTGGGAAAATCAGGAGTCTTAGTTCTCAGTGACTTAGTGATAAGAACAGAATTTATAGCTCATATTCTAAAACTCATGACAGTACCTCCTGATAATATCTTTATCTCAAAGTTTTCAATTTTATGGGATTTTATCATGAGAAAATGTCACAGAAATAAAACCTTTTCTTCCTTCTCCAAGGAAATGACTAAAACTTACGATTAGGATAAACTGTATGCACCCCATACACACACACCCCATCCCCAAGGGCCTTGCCTTTCATGTTTCCTTTGTAGATGCAGACTTCTGTTTAAGTATATTTTATTTTTGCACATTAATTTATTATTCTAATTTTCAATGCACTAACATTTTCTTACCTTATTCTTTAATTCTTTTATCTCCCATACAGTTTTTGCTTTACCCATTTCAGTGCTGTTTTTCCACATGTAAAGATCCATGGCTATAGTAATTTCCTAGTGGATTGTAACTCTTACCATTCCAAAATATCACACCTCACCACTTACTGCTTTTTGCCTGGAAATTGCCCCACACTAATACTGCCAGCCCTGTTGTCTCTTTTGCTTGCACTTACCTAGGGTCTGTGCCCATTTATTTGTTGTCAAACTTGGTGCCATTTTGTTCTGGTCTTTTTCTTGAAAACAACATGGAGGCAGATGCTGCTTTTCTTTTTTTTTTTTTTTTTTAACTGCATTTGAGACTGTGTGTCTTCTCATAGGGAAAGCTAATGAAGTTTTGCTAGTACAATTGCTTATCACAGTTTCTTGTAAATTATGTGTTCACTTTTGTTTTCATTGTTTTCAATTTCAAAAGATACACATGATTTTTTTTTTAAAAAAAAAACCCACACTAAACAGGGATATAGGGTAAAAAATATGAGCTTGCCTTATCTACATATGCCTCTGTGAACTTCAAACAATTTATATTGATTCCCTGCTATGAGAGAAAACAATTTGGTGATACAGCATCTCCTTTCCCATTTGTCTCCTTCAGGCATATATAATCTTTTACTTGTTACCATAATCATGTAATTACATTCCTAGACCTCTATTTCTCTATTTATCAAGATTAAAGAATATCATTCAACTATCCATTATCAAATAGGAGAAAACATACTCTTATGCTCCACCTGAGCTCCTCTCTTACATTTTATTAATATCACCTATGTCATCATTTTACAACATCAACTTTTAAAGTATTTCCATTTTGTTCAGTAAATTTATCTTCCATGCTTTGAATATAGGTTAATCATAAAAAATTAAAACTAATAAAATATTTCTAATATTACAAGTAGTTAAATATTTTTATTCAGTGCAAATCCAGATGTTGAAACTAAATCAGTTAAAGGAGACATAATCCTTTGTCACTATACCAGTTCCAAGCATCAAGTTCTAATTGTTTTTTTGATACATCATCCATCACTCAGAATTCTGTCACATTTTCAGTTTATCTCATATTAAATTGGGATTTCCTTTGTGATTTTTTATTTTTCCAAGAATTTCTAATTGCCTTTTTTTTTTTCTTGTTGGCAGAAGAAACGTGTCTTTACTGTATCAAGATTGTCTAGCTGGTCAGTTTTGGACACATCTTCTGTTCAGTTGTATTTTTTTTTTTTTTCAGTGTCATTGCTTTGTGTATTTGTTTTGGGTTTTTACGTTTTCTACTTTCTTAAATTGCTTTTGATACATTTATCCGCAAAGAAAAAAATTTGTAGAGACTATATGCGGTAGATAAAATTGCTATTCCTTTCCTGTCTGAACAGTAGGGATGGGTCAACAGAAGGTTTTCTGTTCAAAGTTTCAAGAACAGACACCAATCAGCAAATGAGGCAGGTGAGTACACGAGGACCTTAGAGACAAAGCTCTGACTGTATTTAACTGTGTTCATGGGGGATTCCAGGGGCAGACGCTGTGGCCAGCTACTCTGTGTGGGTTACTGGTGGGGACACGTCCAAACCCATTTGTTTGCTTCTGGCTGACTGCTCCTCACTCACCTACCCATTTCTTTCTACTGGTGGGATCTTAGTGCATTTGTAAAAGATAGGATCTGTTTTTATCCTAGAACAGCAATAAGCTATAAAGGTAGATATCATAGGGGACTGGCACGGTTTGCTGAGCTTTCCCATACTTAACCTGTGGCTTGAAGCCCCTGCTCCATTTTGCCCAGATTTATGCCCACACTGAGGGCAAGTAAAGCCTGGCGCCAATGCCATGGCCAGCTCTTCTGTGTTCTGAAAGGTGGCAGTTTCCAAATTAAAATCCTTCCACTTGCCATTTCTTACTTCCATATGCCCTCTGCTATCACTACGGGGGTTTCCAAGGGTTTGTTGAGAAAACAATTTTTTTCTAAGAATGAACTATGAAAGTAGAAGTTAAAAGTTTTTTCTGCCTTAAAATTAGAAGCACCCAATAGAAATATACACTTAGGGAAAAATTTTTTCACTGTTAACATTGTTTTCTTCTCTTTACTTTCCAACTGAAAAGAAAAATCCTGACTTTTCAATTACGGTCATAATATCAAATTTCTGTGAACTAACTCTGGGCAATTATTTATAAATCATCACCATAATAAAAGTAATGTCATTCTCTCAATACTTAATGAGGAGGCAACACGAAATGCAGTAGTTGCACGGAACTTAAGAGATGGATGGGGTCAGAACTTATCTCTGGGTGGTGAAATTATAGAGGTTTTTATTAATTTTTCTTAGCTCCTATTTTTTAAATTACTGCAACTGCCACATATTGATAGTGAAATTTAAAAGTTTAACAAATGGAATAGGAATGATTATGGTTTGGTCTATTATTTTAGAGATTAAGGAAACAATTTTATGTCTCTGTTTTCTGTTTAAGAAGAAAATCTGCATAAAAGAAAATGTTGCTGTAACAAAGGGCAGTCTATACTGCGAGAAGCCTAACCTATTATTTCCCAGAGCCCGTAAGAGCTGCTGATAAGAGCACTGATTGCCTGGATACGTCTAAATACCTGATGGAAAGTGGGATGACCATAATCTCCAATCCGATTCAAATGGAAAATCAGCCCAGCAAAGGCCCTCATTCCATACTGCTTCATGATTTCTCTCTCTTCCTGCTGAATTGCAGAGGGAGACAGAAAGCAGCAGGGTGCTCAGGAAAATGGAAAGGAAAATAGGTGTTAGAAGGAGGTAGCAGAGACTCTCTCACCTTTGGCAGAGCAAAGACTTAAAAGACTATTGATATCCGGAGAAGTGAGCTAAGGGCCTCATTGATTTAGACAATCTTAGAAAACTCCTGAGAAAAAAAATTGTGGTTCTGAAGCTGGATGGAAATTTAGGGCTAAAGCACCATTTGGTATCTCTGTTAAAGTGAAAACATTTAAAAACGGGTGATAATTTGGCTATCGTCTACCCTCGAACACACTGTGACTGCCTGCTCAGAAGGATGACTACACAGGAAAAATCTGAATCGACATTCTCTCTGGTTTGGCTCACTTTGCCTGGGTAATTTGTGATTTGAATGAACATGAAATCTTCACTCAGGGCCCACGTGGCCGCTTGCCTCAATGGTGGCCAATACACACTGGACGCAATGCCCCCGTCTGGTGCAAACTCAAACTGTGCTGGAAAGGCAAAGGTCAAAGACCACATTTGGATAATCCCGTCAACCAGGGTTAATGCCACGTGTGCTAGGCATCATCTCAAGTAACTCCAGACCCACGCTCAGGTAAGGAAGGAATCTTTCTCCACCCTGAGTCCCCAGTCATTGCTTCCCCCGTTCCCTCAGGGGTCACTCGCCTGGGTAATAAACGGTGTCTGTATGATGGAGTTCATAGATGTCAGTGGCTAGAACAGGACATATCACCAGCTTCACTTACTAGCTCTTTGACTTCACGTGTAAAGCGGGGATGATACCTCCCAGGTTTGTTCTGGGGATTAAACAAAACAACACACATAAAGCCTTTCCTACAGCGCCTGGCAGACAGTAAGTACTCACTAAATAATAACCACTTCTGTTGATTCCATTACTCTTTCCAGAAACAGTATAGTTTAATCATGGGCTTCTATGGCTTAACCATCCAAAGCAGCTAGGAGGACATTCCAGATACCAGAGTATGCCAGAGTACAATATTATCTAGGGCTATCCTAGTTCTTGGTGTACATTATGTTGCGTCGTGTGAACAGCTGCCTACTCATATTACTGCCAGAGCTGGTACTTTGCATGGAAAGCATCTACTGTCAAGAGCAATGGACATTTACTCTTTATCTGAACATGACTCTCAGTGCATTTTTTAGGCAGTGGATCATCGAACAAAATCAGAGGGCCATAAGGCTAGGCGAATAAAGGTGGAGTCAGTTTTTACTATTTGTCAATATTGGAACGCTGTGAGGTTTTTCAGAACAGCTGAAAATGATATGACTTCAATAGAGGGAATAAATTTCTTGCTGTGTTGGAGCTCAAAGAGCCATATCCTGTATGACATTTGCCCTAGAATCCCTCTGTTATCAGCTGGGAAATTCTGAAGTGATAATAATACCTGAAAAGTAGAGCCATTAAGGAATATTTCTATGCTAACATCACCCTTTTACTGAGGGACGAGATGAGAAGGAGTAAGCAGAGGAGGAGGAGAAAGAGGAAGAGGAGAGGGGAGGAGGAGAGACCATTCACCCCCTACACATGACATGCACACACTGGAAACTTTGAACCTCCTCTTACTATGTTGATCAAAATAAGCTACTTACTCTTAAAAAAAAAAAACCCAAGTTTAATCCTAGACTCTGCCTAACTGATGTTATTACAAACCATGCAGATGCTGTATAATTAGAGAATTAATTTTAGAAAGAAAATGTTTGAGGTTGCTAAACATAAGATTAAAAATAAACACTGGACATGAGAGTTTAAAAAGCAATGAAAATAAAATAAAATGAGAGGTATATGTGACATGCCTAAATGTCCAAAACAGAAATTTCAACATTAAAGCCATAATAGGGTAAGAAAAACAAAATTCAGGTAGTAAATCTCTCCCTCAACACTAGCCCGGCCATTGAAGGGGGAGATACTCCTAGGGAAAAAATTGCTGGCTTTACTGCTTTGACCTCCATAACCAGGAATGGATGACGTCAGTGAGAATCTGATGCACAAAGGAGAGACTCGAGACCTTGAGGACTGTATGACCATCAAACTTTTTGGTGTCTGTATTCCCCAACAACCCACACACACCCCCTGCTACACACCCTCACACAGACACACACTCACAAAGGCATACACACCACACATTCTAGGATATACCCTGGAACCAGAGCCACCACAGATTAAGAGGGCAGCATTTCCTTTAGTTCATTAGAGCAGCAAGACCTGTGAGAACACATCAGGGTGCCACTTAGCTCTCTGGTGTGAGCCACCACTGCCAACTTGCTTCTCTCTTGGTTTCTACTCATCTGGTCTCTCACAGCTCCAGCTAATGTGACCAACGCCCCCCTATTAAAATATAAAAGTGGATGATGCCAAGAAAGTAGGCACAGATAATAGCCCTCAGGAAGGGGAACACAAGTCCACAAAGGCAACCAGACACTAAATTGTGCACTACCTGCTGGTCTAATTCATCTCTATGTTTCATGAACCCAGTACAATGGACTGTCAAATAATCGGCATTTGGGAAATTGTTGAGGCCTGTGGTATTCTGGCAGCATTCTAGACTCTGGAGAGACTGTGTGAATAAGATAAAGTCCTTGTCTCATGGATCAACGAACACACATATAAAGCAACAACAGGTAGTGAGAAACACCACGAAGAAAAATGAAGCCAGGGAAGGGATGAGGAGTTATTGGGGAGGTAGGGAACTGCAAGGATGATGGAAGCTTTTGGATAGGATGGTCAGAAAAGGCCTCTCTCAAAAGATGACATTGAGCAATCACTCAAGAAACATGGAAGTTCAGAAAAAAAACATACAGAGAAAATGTGAGTCACAGGATTTCTTCTTAGGGAGATTTACTGTATTTGTTTAGAGGAAATGTCTTGGTAAGCCAGTTTGGGGTAGAAGATGGGACCTCCAAAGGCCTGACCCAGAAGCGTGGAGAAGAGTTGGTTTGTTCCTGAAGCAGGGTAGAAAAAAGAGAGACAAGGGAGTAGGAGGGAGGCCCAGCACTAAGGGCTGTGATCTTCTGTGTCACCCTGCCCCCAGCTGTCAGTATCTCTGAATGCAGGAAATGCTTGGTGGGCACACAAGAGAACCACAAACAGCACACGTGGTTGTAGAAGCCCCAGAATCAGGCAGACGCTGGCTGGGACACAGCACCAGGTGGGTGGGGGTGGCAGACAACCCAGAAGCAGGTGTAGAGACTAAATGGAAGACCAGAAAGCAGCAGGGACAGGGGAGAGCAGCTCTGCCCAGCAGCTCCTACCAGGATGATTTCTAAATTTAAACAGGATCACTGTATCTGCTTAATGGTTTGTGACCCTGAGTATGTACCCTTGAGTTACCCTTCATGAGACATGATTTAACTACCTACAGTTTGTGCCAGAAACTTCTTTCCGTGATATACAATTAAACTTTGACTACAAATAATAAGCAACATCTACTGGGTGCTTCCAAAGCACTTTACATATATCACCTCCAATCCACATAAGATACTGACAAGGTTTTATTATAAGAAAAAATGGAATTCTAACGTTAAGTAAATTCCCCAAGGTCAAGATCACACAGAATTCAAATCCAGAACTTTCCAAATCCAAAGCCCCATCATCATTCTTCAGCACTGAGCTGGTTCCCAAAGCAAGTCTGCTGGTCCAGGACTGAAGTAGCAGACAAGAGCCAAAAATGGCCCTAAGGAACCTGAAAATAAGAATCATCAGGGTTTGGGGAGAGGAGTAAAGTCTAGGGGAGAAAAAATTCAGGGTGCTCAGAACCCCAGGTATGGTGTCCCATGATAAGTCACTCTACCTGCTGTCTACCACTGCCACCGCCACACAGGACTGTCTATACCTTTGATTTCCAATTCCTCCATCCTCCTGTTCAATCACTGTCTTCCAGCTGATCCTCCTTTGGCCTCCTTTCTGTCTCTCCAACATGTCAAATTCTCTGCTTTTTCTGTTTCTTCTGCTGGGAACAATCTTCCCCCAAATATCAGAGTTGCCTCCTTTGCATTATTCAAGTAATTCAAAAGCAGCCTCTCAGGGTGACCTTATCTGATGATCAGTGATTGAGGAGCACCAATCCCAACCCAAGTCATTCTCTGCCACAGTTACCCTCTTCTTGATCTTCTGATGATCTCTTATCCAAATGATCTATTTATTTATTTCTCCTTTCCACCCATCCTTCCCCCACAAGACATAAACTAGAATATGTACTGCCAGACACACACATGTGTCTCACTTCCTGCTCCTCTTTAGTGGCTGGCACAATGCCTGGCACAGGGTGGATGCTCAACAAACTTATATCTCCTGAGAATGAGATAAATATGCTGAATTTGTAATAAATTCCTTTAGCAAAGAAAATTTCTCCAAAAATTCAAGTTTCTGTTAAATTTAGATTTTGAAAGGCAATAGAACACCCAGTACCCAGCTCTTAGTTTCTAATACCATTCTCCAATAAAAGGGGCCAGGGTTCCTTGGAAAAATTGTAGATTCCAGGCCTAGGAAGAAATATACAAGATGATCATGGAGTATCAGGGAAGTAAGGAAGTACTCAGTAAATAAACAAACATGCACCCACATATGCACAATGATAGGGGTGTTTGTTAAAGGAGCCCAAGAGTCAACTGAAAGAACTACCAATGGCTAAAGCTGGAACAATTAGAGGAATAAAATAAAGCAGTATGGGATTACAACCCTAAGTATGAAATAAATATTTGTGAATCTATACTGAAATAAATAAACAAGTAGGGGAGAAGAAACAAATCTCCCATGCAGAACATTTCCAATTAATTGCTTTCAAGGAAGTAGAACATGATTCCCTGCTCCTTAAGTATAAGCTGCGATGGTGACTTCCTTCCAGAGAGTACAGTATGGAAAGAGGGGATGAAAGAGTCATTTCATAGTGGAGAAGCCAGACAAACACTCCCTTAGCCAGATGACCAAGGTCAATATCAACAGTAGTATGTCATGTTCATAGCATGTACCCTTGACACAATGTGATGAGACTGGCACTTTACCTCTCTGGTCTTCCCTACCAAAAACCCATAACCCCAGTCTAACAATGGGAAAAACATCAGACAAACCTCAATTGAGGGATGTTCCACAAAATACTGTAAAAAATACTCCTCAAAACTGTCATGGTCATCAGAAATAAGAAAAAATGTAAGGTACTCTCTTGGCCAAGAGCAGTCTACAAAGACAAGTCAGCTAAATGTAATGTGGTCTCCTGCATGTAATACTGAAACTGAAAAAGGTAAAATTAAGAAAATCTGAATAAATATAGGCTTCAGCTGAAAATAATATATCAATATCAACTCACTAATTGTGACCAATACTATACTAATGTAAGATAGCAATAATAGGGAAAACTGGGTGTGTATATATGTGAATTCTTTGTATATCTTTACAACTTTTCTGTCAAGCTAAAAATATTCTAAAATAAAAAGTTTATTTTTAAAAAAGGCAATGGAGATTTTTTTTAACTTGACTTATTAATACCACAACAATTATTCCCATTTTATTTTATAGGCTTAATGTAGTTCTGACCAAAATCCCAGTAGGATTGCTTTGGGAAGGGACACATTTGGGGAGATGACAAAAATGACAAAATTCATGTGGATTAATATTTAGTGGAGAATAGAAGATGCAAAGGAAGAGTTAACAAGGGGAAATGTGTTCTGCCTTATAACAAAATGTATTATAAAGAATAAAAAATTAAAATGGTATGGTTTAGGTATAAAAAAAAAACCAGACTGAATGAATAGAAGAGCAAGTTAGATAGTACTGAAAAACATACTGAGGCAAGTGAAAGAAATGTATGTGTGTTTAATGTGATAAAGAAAGCATCATAGATCACTGAGAAAGAGATGGATTATCTAATTGGCAATTTGTGGGAAGTTTCAAAATATTCTTTACTGTAGAGCACTAAATATTTTCTGAAACTCAGAGGAAAAAATTAAAACTCAAAAATACAAAGAGACTTCCAGTTTCAGCTCTGACACATAATGAGCTTGGAAGTTGTCACTCTCATTCTGGTAACAAGAATTTTTCAATGATTTTCTTGGACCCATCAAAGAACTGAGGTTTCAGGGAAAACTACCACCCCAAAATCTAGAGAGATAGGCAAATCCAGTGGGTCACAGCCAAGATCTGCTCATCTGGAGCAGAAGCTGCTGGAGCCATAAACTGGTAGAAACATTTAAATAGTAATTTTCCCAAATGCTGGAGACTGAGTGTGGACTAGCTTGGGAATAAGAAATTTTGGAGTACTGTAGTCTTAGTGGGGCCCTCACATTCTAACAAGTTTTACTGCCAAGAATTCCACAGATCTCCTCATGGCTCTAGCAGGAAAAAGGGAAGAGTAACTATATTAGCCAGCTCCTGGTGCCATAACAAAACACCACAGACTGGGTGGCTTAAACAACAGAAATTTATTTTTCCACAGTTCTAGAAGCTGGAAGTCCAAGATCAGGGTGTCAGCAAGGTCAGAGCTGAGTGAGGGCTCTCATCCTGGCACACAGACAGCTGCCATCCTGCCACATGCTCATGTGGTTTTTCCTCGGTACATTCATGGGACGGGGGAGGAAGAGAGGGCAGATCTTCCTTACTCAGTCTATTGATACAAATCCCAAGCTCTCTGGTGTCTCTTCCTATAAAGCACTAATCCCATCAGACCAGGAGGGCCCAGCCACATGAACTAATCTAACTCTAATTACTTTTGAAAGTCTCCACCTTCAAATACCATCACATTGTGGGTTATGGCTTCACCATATGAATTGTGAAGGTGGGACACAAATATTCAGCCCACAATGATAACCACTGTGAAATATACCCAGAGGATTCTCAGGATTCTACTCTCCAGAGTGGAATCCAAAAAGACTTTACCAGAGCTTCATTCCACGTGGGAGAAGAACATTTCTCCCTCTCCAGCCCCCTTTAGCCTTCCTGTGTCATCTAAAAGAACTTAAAAAAAAAAAAAAAAACCTAAAAAACACACGTGAAGGTCACAGTCAAGGAATGCAAGCCCACCAAAAGACTGATATTTAACCATAAAATTATAGAATATTAATACTTCCTCTTCTCCACACCTTAGCAACATACCTTACCAGCATAATAACAATAGATTACAGTAAATTATAGCTGAAAAAGTTTCAAGATACAGATTCTATACAAGGAGTTCTTAGGGAATCCCAAAGACAACAGAGGAGACCAAAACAAGGACACTAGAGGAATTTGAAGCCTCGGAAACCTACAGCTACAGCAAATACTAAACACGGGCCAACTATATTCAGTGATTAACCTACTCTAGATTAACGTAAACCTCACGCTAAAGGCCTATTACCCAATCCATTACTTTCAGCTTTCAGTAAAAGTTGCATGGCATACCTTTTAGGCAAGGAAAAAAATACAATTTGAAGAGACAAAGCAATCATCAGAACCAGATACTGGAATTGTCAGATAGGGAATTTTAAATAACTATGATTAATATGTGTATTAGTGAGGGCTCTCCAGAGAAACAGAACCAGTAGGATATATAGATTATAGATAGACAGATAGATGAGAGAGGATTTATTAGGTGGATTTGCTCTGATTATGGAAGCTGAGCAGTCCCGCGATATGCCACCTGCAAGTGGGAGAGCCAGGGAAGCCAGGAGCATGGCTCAATCCAAGTCCAGGGGAGTCAACAGTATAACTTTCAGTCTGATGCCAAAACCTGAGAAATTGGGGGGCCACTGGTTCAAGTCCCAGAGTCTAAAGGGTGAAGAACCTGGAGTTTCAATGTCCAAGGGCAGAAGAAGATGGGTGTCCTAGCTTCAGAAGAGAGAAAGAAAGAGAGCGAGACATCTTCTTCTGCCTTTTATTTTTTTGTATCCACACCCTCAACTGATTGGATGGTGCCCACCCACATTGGGTGAGGGCAGATCTTCCTTACACAGACCACTGATGCAAATCCCAATCTCTTCCAGAAACACCCTCATGGACATACCCCAAAATCATGCTTTACCAGCTGTCTGGGTATTACTTAATCCAGTCAAGTTGACACCTAAAATTAACCATCACAATATGCTAAAGGCACTGATGGGAAAAAAGTAGACAATATGCAAGAACAGATAGTTAATGTCAACTGAGAAATGGAAACTCTAGGAGAGAATCTAAAGGAAATGCTAGAAATCAAACACTCAGAAACACAAATGAAGAATGTCTTTGATGGGTTCATGAGGAGAGTAGCCACGGCTGAGTGAAAAACCAGGTCAATAGACACTTCCCAAATGGAAATGCAAAGATGTAGAGGAAAAGGAGGGGGAGAGAGGAAGGATGAGAAGAAGAAAAAGAAGAGAAGAGAGGAGGTGGAGCACGATGATGAGGAAGAGGGAGAGGAGGAAAGGAGAAGAGTAGGAAACCATCCAAGAATTGTGAAATAATTTCAAAGGCGCAATATACATATAATGTAATACCAGAAGGGGAAGAAAAAATGAAGCAAAAGAAATATATGAAGTGCTTATGACCAAGAATTTTCCACAATAGATGACAGACACCAAAATAACAATCTAGGAATATTAGAGAATACCACCAAGCAGGGTAAATGCCAAAAAAGCTCCACGTAGGCTCTCATATTCAAATCGCTAGAAATCCAAGTCAAAGATAAAATATTTACCCACCTCCAATCCCCCAACCCCCAGAGAATATTACTACTGTGTGAGCACTTTAGTGTTGATCAGTCAGTGCCAATTTGATGGCGAGTACATGTGGTGCCTATTCTTCTGTTCTTGTGATACCTCACTTCAGAGGATGGCTTCAAGGTCTATCCAGAAAAAGATAAGAGGTGCTAGATCACTGTCATTTTTTATAATTGAGTAGTGTTCCATTGTATACATATACCATATTTTATTAATCCACTCATGGATTGATGGGCACTTGGGTTGTTTCCACATCCTCACAACTAATGGACGCAGTAAGCATTGTAGGGGGCAAAGGGCATGCCTCAAATCATGGTTTGGATGTGGCAAAGTCATAACATGTAACCAAAATGCTTGTACCCCCATAATATCCTGAAATAATAATAAAAAAAAACGATAAAATCTTGAAAGCTACCACAGGAGAGAAACATCTTACTCATAGAGATAAAAGAGCAGATTTCTTGTCAGAAACCATGCAAAAAGAGAGTGGAATAAAATATTTAAAGTATTGGGGGAGGAACCCAACAAATTATAATTCTTCATTCAGCAAAAAATTATCCTTCAAGCGTGAAGAAAAAAATAGAACTATTAATACTTCAGACAAACAAAAACTGAAGAAACTCATTGCCAGCAGATCTGCCCCACAAATAGGTTCTTCAGGGAGAAGAAAAATGCCATAGTCAGAAACTTGTATATATATTAAAAACTTACAAGAAAATTTAGGTGGAGATTTATCTAATATCTGAATCGAAGGTGTCTATAAGCACAAAACAAAGGCAAAAAATTACTGAAGAAAAGTTGTACAAATCTGACTAAATAAAAGATTCAACATGCCAGAACATAAGACTAATGAAAAGCTATATATACCATAAACCAAGGGAAAATATTTACCACAAAGCTGAGAACATGTTAATACCCTTAATATATAAAGAGTAAACACCAACTGAAGGGAAAGTTTCTAATATCCCACTAGAGAAAAGGGCACAGGAGATAAGAATAAACAAGTGACAGAAGCAGAACAATGAATATATAAACGGAATACCTGTTCAGCCTTCGTGATAAGCAAAGAAATATAAATAAAGTACAATATAATTTTTACCAATCAAGTAGGCTAAAAATTTTTAAAAGATAATACTCATGAGGAACAACAGCCAAGATTTGGAGTCAACGTAAGTGTCCATGAATGGATGAATGGATACAGAAATTGTGGCACATATTCACAGTGGAATATTATATAGCTATAAAAAAGAATGAAATCCCATCATGTACAACAACATGGATGGAAGTGGAGAACATTATGTTAAGTGAAATAAGCCAAGCACAGAAAGACAAATCTCACATGTCCTCACTCATATGTAGGAGTTAAATGTTAAAACAATTGATCTCATGGAGACAGAGAGTAGAATGATGGCTACCAGAGGCTGGGAAGGGTAGTGAGTGGGTGTGGGGGGTGGTTAATGGGTATAAAAATATAATTGGACAATTCAATAGAATGAATAATATTTGATAGCACCACAAAGTGACTATAGTCAATAATAAGTTAGGGTATACTTTAAAGTAACTAAAAGAGTAGAATCGGAATGCTCCTAACACAAAGAAATGATAGATTCTTGAGGTAATGGATACTCCAATTATCCTGATTTGATTAATGTACATTGTATGCCTGTATCAAAACATCACACGTGCCCTATAAATATATATAACTATAATGCGCCCATAATAATTAAAAGTAAAAAAAATTTTTAAATGAAGGAGAAATAAAACCTTTCCCAGATAAACAAAAGCTGAGAAAGTTTATCACCACTAGATCTGCCTTTCAAGAAATGCTGAAGGGAGTTCTTCAAATGAAAGGACGCTGGACATCAATATGAAACCACATGAAAATACTGAGCTCTCTGGTAAATGTAAATGTATAGACAAACGCAGAATCCTGTGATGCTGTACTGAGATGGTGCATAAATCACTTTCAGTTATGGTATAGAATTTAATAAAAGCTTAAAAACAACTTTATATAGTTACGTAAACGTATACACAATATGAAAACATGCAATTTGTGAGATCGATAATATAATGTGGGAGGAGGGAAGTAAAGGGATATAGTTTTTAAGTGTGGTTAAAGTTAAGTTGTTACCAGTATAAAATAGATTGTTATAAGATGTGTTATGTGATCTCTGTGACAGCCACAAAGAGAACAGCTATAGAAGACAGGCAGAGGAAAATAAGAAAGGAGTCAAAGCAAGTCACTATAAAAAATGAACAAAATGCAAAGGAAGGCAGCAAAAAAGGAAAAGGGACAACACACACCAAATACAATGAACAAAATGGCAACAGTAAGTCCTTTCCAACCAGTAATTACTTAAGTGTAAATGGATTAAACTACCCAGTCAAGACAGAGAGTGGCTGAAGGGATTAAAAAAACAAGACTCCACTATATACTGTCTATGAGAGATTCCCTTTAGATATAAGAGAGTCCCATAGGCTGAATGTGAAAGTCTAGAAAAGGGTGTTCCATCCAAATAGTAACCAAAAGAGAGCAAGGGTGGCTATATTAATATCAGACAAAATAGATTTTATGTCAAAACCAATCAGAAGATACAAAGAAGGACATTATATAATAAGGAAAGGGTCACTTCACCAGGAAGATATAATAATTATAAATACATATGTACCTAACATCAGAGAACCCAATTTATGGACCAAACACTGACAGAAGTGAAGGGAGAAAAAGTAAAATGATAATACATTTCATAATACCCCACTTTCAATAACAGAACAAACAGATATAAAATCAATAAGGAAACAGAGAATTAGAACAATACTATAGAACACTTGGACCTAACAGACATGTATAAAACACTCTACCTAACAATAGTAGAACATGTATTCTTCTTAAGTGCACATGAAACATTCTCCAGGATAAATCACATGTTAGGCCACAAAATATACCAAATATCTTTTCTGACCACAATGGAATGAACCTAGAAATCAATAGCAAAAGGAAAAGTGGAAAATTCACAAATATGTAGAAATTAAACAACACATTCTTGAACAATCATTGTGTCAAAGAAGAAATCACAAGGGAAATTGTATCTTGAAAAATATGGAAAACACAGCATACCAAAACTTACGCTAGGAGGAATGTTCATAGCAGTAAGCACCTATATTAAAAAGAAAGTAAGATCTCAAATCAACAACCTACCTTTATACCTCAAGGAACTAGAAAAAAGAAAAAAAACTAAACCCAAAGTTAGCAGAAAGAAGGAAATAATAAAGGTTAGTATAAGAAATAAAATAGAGAATAGAAAAAAAAAATCAACAAAACTAAGAGTTGGGTTTTTTTTAAAAGATCAAAATTGACAAACTCTTAGCCAGACTAAGAAAAAAGAGAGAAGATTCAAATAACGAAAATCATAAATGAAAAAGGAGATGTTATAATTGATGCTCAAGAAAAAAAAGGATTATAAGAGAGTACTATAACCAATTATATGTCAACAGAATGGATAACCTAGAAGGAATAGATAATTCCTAGAAATATAAAATCTACCAAGATTGAACCATGAAGAAATAAAAAATCTGAACATAACCGAAGCAGCAGTTCCCCCCTTATCCACAGGGAGTACGTTCCAAGGCCTGTGGATAGTAATGAACCTTATACACATTGGATTTTTTCCTGTACAGTAGTGGGCAGGCTGTGCATACAGCATGGATATGCTGGACAAAGAGATGATTCACACCCCAGGTGGAACAGGGTAGGACAGAGCAAGATTTCATCACACTACATAGAATAACATACAATTTAAAACTTATCCATTGTTTATTCTGGAATTTTCCATTTCATATTTTAGCAGCATGGTTGACTGCAGGTAACTGAAACTGTGGAAAGCAAAACTTTACATAAGGGGGGACTGTGATAACTAGTAGGAATATCGGATTGGTAATCAAAAATCTCCCAACATAGAGAAAACCCAGGGCCAGATGGTTTCATTGGAGAATTCTACCAAACATTTAAAAAAGAATTGACACCAATCCTTTTCAAACTCTTCCAAAAAATTAAAGAGGAGGGAAAACTTCCAAACTCATTTTATGAGGCCAGAATTACCCTGACACCAAAACCAGACAATTATATTACAAGAAAATACAAACCAATATCCCTAATGAATACTGATGAAGACATTCTCAACAAAATACTAAAAAACCAAATTCAACAGCGCATTAAAAAATTATACAACATGTCCAAGTGGGATATATTCCTGCATTGCCAGGACAGCTCAACACATAAAAATCAATGTGATATATCACATTAACAGAGCAAAGGATAAAAACCACATGACTTTCTGAATTGATGCAGAAAAAGCATTTGAAAAAATTCAATACCCTTTCATGATAAAAACACCCAATAAGTTTCATGAATAGACAGAAATCACCACAGCATAATAAAGACTATATATGAAAAGCCCATAGCTAACACCATACTCAATGATGAAAAGCTGAAAGCTGTTTCTCTAAGTTCAGGAACAAGACAAAGATGCCCACTCTTGCCACTTTTGTCAATTTGGTACTGAAAGAAATAAATGGCATCGAATTAGAGTAGAAGTGGTAACTTCCTCCCTTCACAGATGACATGCTCTTCTATATAGAAAACCCTAAATATTTTGTACACAAAAAAAACTGTTAGAATTAACAAAATCAGCAAAGTAGCAGGATACAAAAACAATATGCAAAAATCAGTTGTGCTTCTATAAACTAACAATGAACAATCCCAAAAGGAAATTAAGAAAACAATCCATTTATAATAGTATCAAAACCAAAATACTTAGGAATAAACTTCACCACAAAGCAAGACTTATTCTATAAAACACTGCTGAAAGAAATTAAAGAAAACAAATAAACAGACAGTGTTCATGAACTTAAAGGCTTAATATTGTTACGACATCTATAGTATCCAAAATGATCTACAGATTGAATGAAATCCCTATTGAAGTCTCAATGGTATTTTTTGCAGAAATAGAAAAAACAATCCTAAAATTCATATGGAACATCAAAGAACCTAGAATAGCAAAAACAATCTTGATAAGGAAAACTAAGAGTTGGAGGCCGTACATTTCCTGATTTCAAAATACATTATAAAGCTATGGTAATCAAAATAGTATGATAGTAACATACAGATGTATAGATCAATACAACAGAACAGAGAGCTCAGAAATACACTCTCAGGTATATGGTGACATGATCTTCGACAAGGGTGTCAAGACTACCTAAAGGGGAAAGGATAGTCTCTTCAACAAATGGTGCTGGGAAAAATATCCACATGCAAAAGTTGGACTCTTATTTTATACCATAAACAAAAAATTAACTCAAAATAGATTAAAGAGTTAAACATAAGATCTAAAACTATAAAATTCCTAGAAAAAACATAGGGAAAAGGTTCATGACCTTGGATTTGGTAATGATTTCTCGGCTATGAAACAAAAGCATAGGCAACAAAAACCAAAATAGACAAATGGGACTACATCAAACTTAAAAACTTCTGCACAGCTAAGGAAATAATCAGTAGACGAAATTCAATCTATCAAATGGGAGAAATATTTGCAAACAGTAAAGGAGGGTAATATCCAGAATATGTGAACAACTAAAACTCAACAATAATAAAAATAACCCAATTAGAAAATGGGCCAAGGACTTGAATAGACATTTCTTTAAAGAACATATCCTATAAATGTCTAACAAGCATTATGAAAAGATGCTCAGCATTACTAATCGTCAAGAAAATGAAGCTCAAATACCACAATGAGATATCACCTCATTTGTATTTGTCTTTTTGTGACTTTCACCTCATACCTGTTAGGATGGCCACTGCTGAAAACACAGAAAAAAACAAGTGTTGACGAAGATGAGAAAAAAATTTGGAACTCTTGTACACTGTTGGTAAAAAGGTAAAATTGTATAGCTGCTATGGAAAACAGTATGGAGATTCCATAAAAAATTAAAAATAAAGTTGCAATATGATTCAGCAATCCCACTTTTGGCTATACAGACGGTTCTCAACTTAAAATGGCTCAACTTAACAAATTTTCAACTTTATGATGGTGCAAAAGCAATACACATGCAGAAGAAACCATACTTTGAATCTTGATCTTTTCCCAGGCAATATGAGGTGTGATACTCTCTCACAATGCTGGGCAGAGGCTGCAAGGCGCAGCTCCCAGTCAGCCACACATCATAAGGGTTAACAACCGATACAAAGATTCTGATTTTAACTTTTGGTACAGTATTTAATAAGGTACATGAGATATCTAACACTTCATTATAAAATAGGCTGTGTGTTAGATGATTTTCTCCAATTGCAGACTAATGAAAGCGTTCCGAGCATGTTTAAGGCAGATTAGACTAAAGTTTAGTCACTAAGCTATCATGTTCAATAGGTTAGGTGCATTAAATACATTTATAACTAACAACATTTTCAACTTATGATGGTTTATGAGGATGTAACCCCATCATAAGTAGAAAAGCATCTGTATATCAAAAAAAAATTGAAAATAGGATCTTGAAGAGATATTTGCACACCCATGTTCATTACAGCATTATTAACAATAGCCAAGAAGCAGAAGTAACCTAAATGTCAACCAATGGATGAACAGATAAAGAATATATGGGGTGTGTGTATATATATATATATATATATATATACACACACACACACACACACACACACACACACACACACAATGGAGCCTTATTCATGCCTTAAAATGAAGGAAATCTTGTCATATGCTACAGTATGGATGAACCTTGAAGACATTATGCTGAGTGAAATAAGCCAGTCACAAAAAGACAAATACTGCATAATTCCACTTATATGAGTTATCTTTAAGATACTCACTTTTAGAAATGGAAAGTAGAATGATGGATACCAGAGGGTGGGGGGAGGGTGGTAGGCAAGTTGCTACTCAATAATTATAGAGCTTCAGTTTTAAAAAATGAAAAATTTCTAGAAATCTGTTGCATAATATACATATAATTAACACTATTGTACTCTACAATTAAAAATAGTTATGATAGTAAATTTTATGGTTTTTACCATAACAAAAACCAAATGTATGAAAATATCCAATCTTATTGATAATCAAACTTATGCAAATTATAATGCTGAAAACATTGAGATACTATTTATTTTGGCTTTCCATTTAGCAAAGAAAAATAACCAGTAGTGGCAATGGATGGTGAGTTGATAAATCATTGCTGATTGACATGTGCATTGCTATAATTCTTCAGGAAAGCAATTTGGTGACATATAGAAAAAGCTTTAATAATGGTTTTATCAATTTATCTTCTTTCCCAATTTATTCTTTCCTTCATTAATGCTTATTTAATATCTATCATGTAACAGAGGACACAGCACCAAAAAAAGAGGCATGGTCTCTATATGAAACTTTTAGTGTGGAGGCAGAAATTAAGTGCTACAAAGTAGATGCACAGCAGGGGACTTAATCTAGGATTAGCTTAAGCAGCCACAAAGGAGCAGCGTGGAGGGATGGTGACTACACCAAAATGTCCATTTCAGCATTATCAATGAAGTATTGGCACTGGAAACATTAAAATAAGGGGGGGATTAAGTCTGTAATCTATGGCATAGACATTCATTGGAGTATTATCCCAATCATTTAAAGAAAAAATGTTTTCATTGGCAATCTGGGCTAGTCATTAAGGCTGCTACCAAATGTTCCAGATCTGTTCCTTCTGGACGTGTAGTAGGACTGCACTTGCACAGCTTCTTTGAGGTTACTGCCCATATGACTTGGTCTAGCCAACAAAATATAAGAAGTGATATTTCCCTTCTAGAAAGAAGACTTTAAGAGCCAGTGTGAGAATTACCATATTTTCCTATTCTGCCTTGGGGACTGTGAAGGCGTGCGTAAGGACAGAGCCTCCGTCAGTGTCAGCATAGATCCCTGAATTCAAATGAGCAGTTCTCCTGTCTATCTGCATTAGACATGTAACACGTTATTTTAAGTCACTAAGCTTTGAGGAGTTATGTTACCACAGTACCTAAATAAGTAAAGTGTTTTTATTTCAGGGGCAAAATGCTAATTATATTAAATAATTAGCTTAAAAGAACATAATAAAAGTCACATGCTATATGAGTACACCTATACTTTATAAACATCTTATTCACAGGAAAAAGACTAAAAGGACACACACCCAAATATTAAAAGTGATTATCTTTCAATGGATATGTAAGGGATTTGTCCTATGCATCCATTCACAGCATACATTCATAGATTACCTCTAATGGGTAAAATGCCATTCCTTAAAGAGCATGGAAGTCATAATAAAAAAATTTCAGAAGGGAATTCTATCACTTAATATTCACAAAATAAATATTTTCCAGAAAGAAGAGATTATCCCTTTACATGAACACGTTCCCCTGAAAAATTGGGTCTACTTGGCCAGTGTCTTAATCTACCTAGTACATACACATTTATGCTTACCCACAATTACAACCTAACACTGTATGTCTTCTGTCTTGTGTTAACTAATCTCAAATCCTAGAAAATCTTTATTGCTAGAGGTCTTATTTCTCTTTTTTTCTAGATCTCCAGTTCAATATGTAAGTGCCAATCAGGCCCCAGAATCCATATCAGCTACAAATGAATCCAATTAAATCTTGCTTTATTTAGAGAATAGCATTAACCTGTTTTATTCAGAAATAAGCTACGTCACTGGTCAGGAAAAAATGGCTTGACTTTTGGCTGTAGAGCCTATTCCCCAGGGAACTTGATTTCTACTGCATTCTCCCCACCCCTTTCACCATTAAGATAATGATATTGTTAACACAAGATGTTTCCAATTAAATTACAATAGTTTGAACAAAGTACTTATATCCCACTTATCTTACATAATGGTACATAATTTACATCATGTTCGAAAGCCTCTTCAGATGCAGTCAGAAGCCTACATCTTTATCAAACAGAAAAAGAAACCAGCAACAATTATAAAATCTTTCTAGTAATCATACAGTTTAATCATTTAGTATTTTTAACTACAGGCAATTCTGATTATGAATATATACAACATAAAGCTCAAATTCCTATAATCAATCATGTCCACGATATGCTCAGCATTGATATCAATCAACCTACATCTGCTTTCCTTTAGTATCTGCATGGTATATATTTCCATCCTTTTATTTTTCAAACTCTTATTTGCTTACCTTTTAAATATGTCTCCTGAAGGTTTTTTTTAATTCATCTGTCTTTGTCTTTTAATTACAACATTTAGCCCATTTATATGTAATGTAATTACTGGAATATATGTGTTTATATTGACCACTGTGTGTGGCAATTTTGTCTCTGTTCAAATTATTCTACTCCTGTGTTGCTGTTGCTTGGCTTATTTTTAACCTGTTAACATGGAAGTTATATGCTCTTTTACTATTCTTTTGGGAGTTATTCTAACAATTACAAAAGGTGTCATTAACTTATCAAAGACTAATATTGACTTATATTTCTTTTTCTTCCCAGACAATGCAAAGATCTCAGAACCCTTTACCCTTTAGCCCCTTCCAGATGCAGCAATAGACAGGACAAGAATCAAAGAAAGAGTGAAGGCTGAATATTTTGCTTGGAACTCAGACTCCTGTTGGAAGAGCAGACTGTTGGCCTCCTCAAGGAAGAAATGCAAATTTCATCGCTACTTACACTTCAATACAAGCCCCTAGTTTCAATATGAGACTCAGCATTCACCTTCAGTTCTGCAATGAGCTGGTTTTCATCATAGAAAGAATAAAGCACTAGACCTTCCTCTCCTCATCTTCAGGTCCAAGAACATCATTTCTTTCTTATTCAAAGTCCTTCTTCTATTCAAAGAGAAGAGAGAGGAATGCTTTTGGTTGCATGTAGGTAGGGGAACACTCCCACCAAGCACTACCTTGGAACTTATTTATCACATCATACCACCAGTTAGCGTGAATTGGGAAACACATTCCCACCACATCCATAGTTGAGTTCAGTCCTGCTCCTGAAGCAAAGGAGACCACTTATGGGTGCTGGATGCACACTGTGCAAGAGGCAGGCCTCTCTGTGAGGATATAGCTGTAGAAATCCAGCAGAACAAGCCCAGGGAACTTTCACAGCAGTTCACATTGCTGAGCATGAGGTACTCCAGACACCTGCATGACCAAGAAGTCCAGCAGCTGAATCACGTTTGGAGGACACAGAGTCTGATACCTCAAAATACAGCGATGACTAGTTTTCTTATACGGCCAAATGACAAGAGAAATATACATCAATAATCAGCAAGGCTATTATTATACAAGTTCCATCAAGATCTGCAGTCTTTGGGTGACAAGGATTACGCAATTGCTATTGCATCTGAAACTACACCACAGGCCTCCAAGACAGAGCCCAGCTAGCAGTTACTGCTGGAGGGATAAAGAAAAGGGATAAAGAAAAACCGGTTCCTGCTACAGGTGACATTCAATAGTGTTTACAAGTGCACTGTGACTTACAAGCAATGTCCATATCCAACACGTTATCCATCCACTGTTGACTATTTCCTCTCTGGCCTCATCATCTACTCCTTCCCCAGACATACGGGCATCCTCTCCTACTTTGAGACTTTTCCCTCTTTCTGGAAGCTCTGGGTCTAGATCTATGAATGTCTGGGAACTTCTCAAATCATTTCGTTCTCTGCACAAACATTCTGACCCCAAAAAGGCTCTGTCTTCCCATCTAAAGAAGCCCTCGCCACCACCTGTCGTGCTCCAACCTCTTACCTGCACTATTTTCTCCAAAGCCATATACTACCTCCTGTGTGGGTGCTTGTTTGTTTTGTCAAATAACAATGAGGCCACCACTCAGTGTGTGACACAGAACCACAAGGCTGAATGTCCTGCTCACTACAGGAAGGAAGGGCTACGCTGGCCAAACAGTCTCTCCGAGCAGGACAGATGGCTGGTTGCATAGAGGGTTCTGGAACACATGGAGCTCTGTCGTTGGCAGATGCAGGCGGGTGCTCAGGTAGGGCTATTGTTGACTGGTTGGCACTCAGAGGCATGTTTACTGGAGAGCATCTGTCCCTGATTGGCTGAAGTAAGGATCTGACACTGGTCAGCTCAGTCGGTTTTAAAACTAACTTTCACTGCGACAAGTTGTTGTTGACCAAATGAACAGATTTAAAATTCGTTCTGATGGCTGCTTATTACCATGGCTACAGAACAATCAGGCTTTTCTGAGGTTTGTGGAAACTTTTCATTCTACTATTCTCTGAAGGTAAACCCCATGCAATCAGGTTTACTTGTTTTATTCATCCTATAACCCTAGCACCTACTACAGCCCCTGGCACATTCGCTATCGGATGAATAAATGAATGTTGTTTGCTGTGTTACAGAGAATGAGAGCTTTTATTTTGAGGTTTGCTACTTTATTCTTACAGCATAATCTAGTGGTAAAAAGCATGGCTTTATGGTCACCCAGTCCTGGCTTTGGCTCTGCCATTAACTAGCCTCCGGCATTCCTAAACCTCCATGCCATTACTTGAAAGAAGGCACAAGAAGGAATCACAGTATCTACCCCCAAGGCTCCTCCGAGGATTACTGAAATAATGCCCAGTTCCTGGAACATACGTTCAAACATATTAATCATGTGTATTACTGCTCTGTAAGTTTCTAAAGGACTCAGAGAAGATATTTCTGACCATAAAAACAGGATGACCAGGCTTGGCGCTATGGAAAGGTATAGAGTAAGGTCTGAAATAAAAGACTCTAAGAGGTGTCCCCAACCCTAAATCCCCCAGCCCCTTTCCTCAATCCTCCTGTAATGCTAGCCCCTGCTACCATCTGGATTTTTGCCTCCCTGCAACCTCCTGAGGCCAATCCCTCCTGATATCCCCACCAGTAACATCTTCTAGGCCTGGAGATACATTAGGTGAGTTAAATCATTTTTCCCCCAAAGAAAAGCTATTTAGCAAGTGCATTGCATTAATCTATTTATTTGAACCCTGTACAATTCATTGTGAGCTACCAAACAGCAGGAACCAGAAACACTGAGACACAGGAGAGAGAGATTTTGAAGGGGGGACTCAGATACTGGTTTGGCCCTGTTGGGGCAGAGGGTTCTGTGGGCCTCTCTAGGCAAAGTCCATCTACTCTGCTGTTTTCCCTAAGTCCATTCCTGCCCTGGCAAAAATGATCATTTTCCAGGTCTACACAGGATTTAACTCTATCTCTATCTCAAATTATCTACCCTCTCCCTCCCCAACATATGCAGAAACACAGGACACACACAGTCTCACTCAGCATCCCCATCCTCAGCTCCGCCAATCAAAATCTCTAGTACTTTTAATTAGGTTTATGAGCACCAAGAAGCCTCAGGCTGATTATTTATTCCTTTGCAACTCTCTGAAAACTGCCAAGAGCTGAGCACGTGTGCTCACACTGATAGTGAACTGTACTCCCAAGACATCGCTTCATATTACCTGAATTTAGTTATATTACTGTTGCTGGATCTCATTAATGTGGATACATTATACTGCACTCTACATAAAACATAACAGAGATCACAGCACGACCAGTGGACAGATGGCCCTGGGTTTGAATCTTTTCTCTGCCGCTCACTTATCTGTGTTACTCTGGGAAACTCGCCTAAACCTGCTGATACAGTTTGGATATTTGGCCTCTCCAAATCTCATGTTGAAATTCGATCCCCAGTGTTGGAGGTGGGGCCTAGTGGGAGGTGTCTGGGTAATGGGGCAATGAGTGAGTTCTTGCTCTATTAGGTCACTGGAGAGCTGGCTGTTCAAAAGAGATTGGCACCTCTTCCTTTCGCTCTTGCTCCCTCTCTTGCCATGTGACATGCCTGTTCCTCCTTTGCCGTCCACCTTGATTGGAAGCTCCCTGACACCCTCACCAGAAGCAGATGCTGGTGCCATGCTTCTTGTACAGCCTGCAGAACGCTGCAGCCTTCTCATTTCAAGGTTCTTCTTTTATAAGCACCAGAGAAGGCAAGAAAAACTTCATCTTTCTCTGCTGCATGCCATTTAATAAAAGGATTTGTTCCACAAAATTTGGATTCAGTCAAAAAGGCCGCACTTAAGGGCCTAGAAGGCCACATTTTGCCTGAAGGCTGCAGGTTCCCCACCCCTGAGTGGACTAACACAGCTGCTGAGCTATTTTCTTCATCTATGCCCATCTTGTGGGACTATTCTGAGAATTTCAACCACAGAAACCTATGTCAACATAGGTACTCATCAGGTAGCAGCTTAAAATATGCTGGGGTAACCAAGTACTTCAACTTAGAGGTTGAAAGAGCTGGGTATGGTTCCATTGGTGATGCTGGGAAAGAATTTCAGAGAAAATACAGAACCGGGGGCCATGCATGTTCTTTTGGAGGACGAAGCATAAACAGAACAATAGGTGCCCACTTGGCACTGTGCAGGCCTGGGGCAGAACTGGTTTCAAATCCCAGGGTTTAGCCATAAATGAAAACCTCCCAGAAGGATTCTTTTTGGCCCCCTGTGACCTTGTTCCAAGGAAAGAAAGTCAGTGCCAGCCACAAATCTGAATTCTGTGCACACATTCAACACTGGGAACAAGACATTGTGATGGATTGCTGGACGACAGGCACCAGGCTGAGGGTTCCGAATAAACCTGGAGGCTTCTCTCATTCTCCATCACTGGAGTGAAGATTTCATTCGCTCCTGCTCTTAAGAAGGCACCACCTGGTGGTCACTACCAGAAATGACAGTGCAGAGTTATACAAAGCCTCTCAACCTCCCCCAGCAACCCATTATTTCTTATTTATTCAACAAATGTTTCCTGAGTCCTCGTGATGTGCCAGACACAGTGCTAAGTGCTAGATGTACAAAGTAGAATCAAATTCAGTGGCAAATCTCAGTGAACTCATTGTGGAGGGAACGTTTGAGTGCTGGACTTATATGCAGTTCTTTCTCCCCAGAAAGAAGAGTGAGGATCAAGTTCATGTTCCAACTTGGACGAAGCCCTCTGCTGTTCAACCTCTCTGTGAAATCCCCTCCTGGCATTCCTTTCCATCTTATTTCTCCTGTCCCTATCATCCATCTTTCCAATTGCTCCACACCAGGTCTCATTCCATTTTTTAAACCAAATGTCCTGTTCAGTCCTCCCCGGAGGTAGGCTTGAATTAGGGAGGGAATGTCATTCATTTTCTGTTTTGGAAGTTTCAACTGTTCCTCTTGATTCAAATGCCTCTGGACCTCTCTCCTTTTATTCTTACGCTTCCCTTTCCTCCTCTTCCTTCTGCTAAGAAGCAGATAAGTGAGCGACAGGTTAAATGGAATGTTCCAGTCCCACCCTTCTCCCAGTTTCATCCTTTGACAGTTTGAGCAAACATCTTCAGAACTCCTATTTCAGAATTTCCCATGGAATGTTCTAGTGAATATCTAGTGTTAATCCCTTGAGGATGGATTTGATTTAGAGAAGGAGTCAAATTTTAAATGAAGTCCCTACTGATGACTCAGATGGGTGACTGAACTGGGATCATGCCATCATGAGTCCAAAAGTGAGTTGCAGCTATTAAAAAAAGGAAATTAACTTTCTTGGGTAGCCGGAAGGCAATTTAGAGAAAGAAGATCCATCAAATATGTTTTGAGCCCTGGGAAGCTCGAGTGAAATAAGTCTATATCTCTTAAGACCATTGCTTAGAAAAGTTATACTCATTTTTGGATGCATAAATTTTCTCAGTAGTTTAGGATCACGTGTGAAAATGTACCAAGGAAATTAATGGGAATAGGAAGTGGGTGTTAAGGACTAGAAAAGCTGCAGGTGCTCAGAGGATCACCAAGTACATCCTCTGAAGTTAAGACTGGCCTAAAACAGGCAGGACACTCCTTCTAACTGAGAGTGGAGGCTGGAAGTAAAGGTGGAGGCAGATGAAGGGAACAGAGGAGGTGGCCTCAGAGCTAGGGCATGAAAAAGGAGTTTGGGTAGAGGGAATGAGAAGGCGCTCACTGTATAAACATCAGCGTAGCTGTGTTTACCTTCATGACACATTGGAGCAGGGTCAGCAAAGGTTGTCACAGGACGGCACTCAAACACAAAAGCAGAAGACAGGTAGAGTATGGCCCAGGTATGAAAGACCTTGAATATTTTTCCAAAGTGTTTGGACTTTTCCTCACAGATAATGGGATGCATAAAAGAATTCTGAGCAGAGAAGTGACAGGTCAAAGCAGGGTCTTGATCAGGCTTCACAGCAGAGTAGAGAGCATGGGCTAGTGGGCAGAAGGAGCCTGTAGATTCAGCCGGACCTGAGTTCAAATCTTGACCACCTACTGGATCAGTGAGAGACCTTGGAAAAGTCTGTCTCCTCCTCTGTCAAATGGGAATAACAACCATACCAGTGTCATCATGGCATGGGTAAGCACTCCAACACTGGCTGTCTGTCCAGCACTCTGATGGTCAGAGACTGGGGAGAGGAGCAAGGCTGGCGCTGCCATCACTGAGGAGGCTGCCTGGGGAATTCTGCAATGGAATGGCAAAGTGCTCAGCCAGGCCGTGATTTCCTTTCCACAAAGGGAGTGGAAAACAAGCCTTTGCTGTTACAAATATTTCAAAGGAAGGTCAAAGAGGTTGGCAATTAGATAAGGAAAGAGGAGGGAAGGGTCTAGGTTCAGGCCTAGAGACTGGGCTCTAGGAGAGTAAGTGGTGCCGTCAGCAGATAACAGGAAGAGGTTCACGCCAGGCATGCCAGCTCAACTGGCAAGACACTAGGAGGAGGAAATCTGAAGCGAATTGGGCTTGCTCCTTCACTTCCATGGAGACCCTGCTTTGCCGGAATACCCCCTTCCTCAGACAGGCTCTCCCTGCCCCACTCACCATGCACGGCCACTTTCTGCCCCCAACTTAAGTCTTAAAGTCTACGTTTGTTTACTGATGTGTTTTATAGTCGGGCTGCCTCCCAATAAAACGTAGGCTCTGGGAGGGGCGGCCCTGTGCTGCGTCCTTCACATCCCCTGTGCCGGAAACAGCGCCAGGCTTACAGTCAACACTTAGTAAATATTAGTTATTGTTATTAAAGTGCTTTAAAAAGTGCCTGGCATATAAAACATATTCAATAAATATTAGCATTTATTGGTGAATATCTCAAAAACTTGTAAAAAGAGAAAGGCAGGCGGGAAGTGCTGAATCTTGGAGAATAGTCACCCTTGCTCACCAGGAAGAGGAAGAATAATTAACAGAGGAGGCAGAAGTTACAGAGATTTGAAAACTGTGGGCTCCTTTCAGGCAGAGAAGAGAGGCAAGACCCGCCCACTGGGAAGGCCACACCCCAGACCACGGAGCCACGGGCTTTTCCAAGCACCGATACAGAAAACAGAAAAGGGAGGCAAAACCAGTTCACCCTGGGACAGGTTAGAGGTCATGAACGACAAAGAATGGGTATTTTCTGGCAACAGGAAAGAAAGGCGCTCAGTCTGAGTAAATTTCTGACTTCACAGAAAGGCCACAATGGCCTCCTTGGCCCAATCCTTCCCTTTCCTCTTGTCAGATCATTCAGAAATCCAGATTCTGGCAGAGTTCATAAGAACTCACTTAGCTGGGAGACCAAACATCAAGTTAATTAGCAGATTCATAATTGACTGCTCCAGATATACTGAGATTGCAAGATCAGCTCTTCCAGCAAATGTGCCTACTGTGCATTGAGAAAATTCTTGGCAAACTCATTAGCACAACTTTATAGTGATACAGGTCTATACAGCTGGTAGAACAGAAGTTCTGCCACTTCTCAACCTCTTCCAGATAGGTCAGGGCTCAGAGAGGCCATGATTGCCCCCAACACCCTCTCTCAGGTAGCAGCAGGTAATGTGGAGCATTCCAGAAAGCTTTTACACATACTGAGCTAAAGTTCCCCTGGCTGTCTTTTAATTCAAATTATGATGCTGCTAAATTAGACGGTGAACAAGGGTGAGCTGCAGTAAAGTACCCTGGAGTCCATCTGCAGCCATTAACTGAGATTAAAATGCCAGCCACCTGTAACCCCCAATCAAAAAATACAGTGACCGCTGACTCCATCCTTACAGGAGGACTTTCCTTAATTGCAGAGCATGGACAAATAAACCGAGAGGGAACACAAATATTCACCTCTCCGTAGACTTCCATAAGCCACATACATGACAATAAATCTTTAAAGCATGTCTCAGTAGATCTGGGAATAAGATACATTTTTCTAATCTTGCCGACATGGAAAAACCACAGGCCCTTTAATTCCCTGGAGATCTACCCGACTTAGAAGGAAGTGCCAGTGGTGCAACCATGTTCCTTTTTTAAATGTGGGAAATCCCTGAACCACTACTGCTCTTCTGATTTTTCTTGAAGTTAAATCCAAGAAAACATGGCAAATTCTCAAAGACAAACATAATCGTTATTCTATCTTAGATTATTACCAGGTGAGACTAATGTGTAAATATATTAGAAATGTTAAACGGAAAACAGCATTGACCTTTACAGTGCAGGCGGGGTACGCTTAACACCCAGTGTTATCACTATTCAGACATTCAAGACGAGGTCATGTCCAATAAAGCAGAATTTTTTTGCCTAGCTCTGTCCTCACAAGCCACTGAGCCAGTTTCTTAACTTCTCCATTTAAAGAGTTGCGGAGTTTTTGTAAGAATTACATGAGCTAATATCGAAGGACTTCACGTGCTGCCTGGCTCATGGTTAGTCCCTTGAGGGAACTGATTTTAGGGTTTTGCTTTTTGGTTTTTTTTAACTTTTATTTGTGGGTTTTTGTTTTTCTTTTGAATATTGAGATTGCATTTAGAGGGTAGCCTTGCATTCCAGCAAGATGGGGAGAAGACACACACATTGACACACTTCCTACAAGCACCTGGGAATACCACATATAATATTTTTTAAAATTCATAGCTGAACCTGCAATAAAGAAGAGGAAATTACCAGGTGCCAGAATTAACTAAAACCGGAAGTAAGCACAGAATCCAGCTGGGTTGCTCCTCTCAGGAATGAGGGGATTAGTCAGGAGGAGGGGGAGGAGGGAAGCAAGTACTGGTCCAAGGGAAGGAAGGGTTTAGAAGTATGTCAACTAGCACTTAGGGAAAAGAGGCTTGTCTGTCTCTGTGTCTCTGTCTCCAGGGAAGGAGAACTCAAGATTTCCCTGCAAAATTTAAACTCCAAACCACTGCCTCTGGAACATGTTGGTGGTACAAGTTTAGGCTTCCTGTACAGTCCAGAAATGCCTAACCTGGGAAATCAACATAAAAAATTAGTCCTGAACCAATGATGGGCATGAGAAAACTAAAACAATACTCTGCGATCCATGCTGCAGTCAAATCCTACAGAAAAATCAGACCCACTAAGCTTACAACTTATAAAAGCACATTCAACAGGAGGATTTGAGCCCCTAGTGATGACACAAGTTCTACTTTTAATGCTAGGAGAATGAGACAAGAAAGGTTGCTATCACTGCCTCTGTTCACACAGGCGAAAACAGGCAAACTTTCTGTAAAGGGCCTGAAAGCAAATACTTCAGGCTTTGCAAACTAGGCAGTCTTTGTTGCAACTATTCAACTTTGCCATCGTAAAGCAAAAGAAGCCATAGACAATATGGGTGTGTCCGTGTTTGAAGAAAACTTTATTTACGAAAACAGGTGGTACAGTAAAAGTCCCAGTCAGTACATCAAGACAAGAAAAATATGTGAAAGTCACATGACATGAAAAAAAGGGCTATCATTATTATTAAAAGATTATATATCTGTCTACATAAGTTGTAAGAGTATCTAAAGACAAAACATAAAAATTAATGAGTTCAATAAGATATACAAAAACAAATAACATTCCTATACACCAGCAACCAGCAACATAGGAAAAAATATGATATTAATAGAAAGATGCCATTAATAGCAAAAAAAACTATGGGACGCTTAGGGATACATTTAACAAAGATACATAAGAAAAGTATGACAAAAATTATGAAATTTTATGGAAGGGCCTAAAAAAAGAATTAAATAAATGGAGCCATGCCATGGCTGTGGATGAGAAGACCTGGTATCCCAAGAAGGCAAATTCTCACAATTTACTGGGAAAACATCCAAAAAATTCCAACAAAAGGCCAGTAGGGTTTTCCTATTCCTAAAAGATATCTGAAAGTATGATGAGCCTTAGAATAGCCAAACAATTCTGAAGAAGAAAAATAAGGTCAAATTTAAACTACCCAAACATATATAAGCCCAAGGTGATTAAAATAGGGTGGAGCTAGAGCAAGTAGACAAATACACCATGAACAGAGAACAGAAGCAGGATACAGCCAGACGTCTGTGGGAATGTGTGCATGACAGCAGGAAAAGATTTGACACACACAACTGAGACAACTGGACATCCATATGGAAGAAGATAAAAGTGGATTCCAATGTTACATCTATATAAAAATCAATTCTAGGTGGGTGTAAAATACTCCATTTCAAAACTTTTACAAGAATATATAGGAAACTATGTCTACGACATTGGGGAAGAGCAGGATTTCTTAAACACCACATACAAAACAACACATACCATCAAGGAGAAATTGATAAATAGGACCACATTAAAATTTAGCACTTCTGTTTCATAAGAGACATCATGAACACGTAAAAACATAAGCCGCAGACTAGAAGATATTTGTGGCCCACCAAACTGACAAAGAATATCTAGAATTTAAATGATGCTTATAAATCATTAAGAAAAAGACCAATGGCAATAGAAAAACTAGCAAAGGATATGAATGGGCAATTCACAAAGGAGGAAACTCAGATGGCCATTAAGTACAGAAGAGACAATCACACTAGTAAGCAGAGAAATGCAAATTAAAACAATGAGATACAATTCCATGCCAATCGGATTGGCAAAAACTAAAAATCTGATAAAAAAAAATCTTTAAACCTCTGATAAAAAGAGGATATGGGTAAACAGTAACTGCTGATAGGAGCATAATTACAACCATTTTGGAGAACAGGTTGGAAATATCTGCTAAACTGAAGATGTGCATATTCTAGAACCTAGCAATTTCTACTCCAGGTTCTGGCTGTACAATCTAGTACATATTTCTAAACAGATATGCACACAGATATTTACTGCATCGCCATTTGTAATAGCAAAAAAAAAAGTGAAACCATCTTAACTTTCTCTCAGGTGAATAAATGAACAAAATGATTTATTCATATAAATCCATCTTTCCCATGCCCTTCCTCTTCTCCTCTCTCTCTCTGTTTCTTCCACGAGTGGAAGCAGCCTAAGCCCCACACCAGAAGCAGGTGCTGGTGCCATGCTTCTTGTACAGCCTACACAACCACAAGCTAAATAAACCTCTTTTTATTATAAACTACTCAGCCTTAGGTATTCCTTCATAGCAACACAGAGACTAAGCGAGCAGTTAAAACAAATCAACATGGATACATCTCCAATATCAGAAGGACACATACAATACAATTTCTGTAATTTTTTTTAAAACTCTCCCCAAAAGGTACAAATACAACTGAGAATGAAGCACAGCAACTTTGGCAGAGATACAACTATACACGGAGGGAGAGAAGGAGGAAAGTGGATGTGGGGGCAGGGTAGGGTTTTAGGAATATCTCAAATGTTTTCTTTAAAAGAAAGAACAGGGAAGGAGAGAAAGGTGAAAGGACACCTGCAAACCAATGTCGCACCTGCTAGCATCTGCTCAACATCCATGCTTAGAACATGCCTGTCTGTCATATACTACTCCAGACTGTCCTGCAGCCTTGGAATATTTCATCATTTGCAACATTATTTTAAAAAGAAATCATGTTTGGAAGAAATGTAGTACGAGTCTCATGACATTATTAAAAGACCTCCCAAACCATATGTTGCCTTGTACAAAACCAGTACTTCCTGCCCTCGTTACCCATCTCAGTTGCCTGACTTGATGCCAGTAACTCTTCACTCTTTTCGAAAATCAAAGCCTCCTACAAAGAATGAGTATTTGTCAGACTCAAACATACAGAAAAAAATGTGCTACATACTCTAAAGGTAATTTTAAAAGGATTCCGGAAATGTTTGGGGCAATAGCAACATCAATGGAAGCATCAAAGAATTACATCTATCCCAAGGTCACTACTTTGAAGAGAGCAAAATCCATTTATACTGTAAGTCTGATTTTTTTTTAATCCAGTGGCAGCAACTGAAGTCATTCCTCCCATAACTGTCAACGTTATCCAATATCGGAGTCAATGCACTGCACTGAGAATGCCCTAGGAGTAGATGTAGGTGCCAGCATTATAAATTACAGCAACATCCTTACAAAGAGTAAGTCATTCCGCACAAGGCTCACACAGTGGTTGTAAATTACTGCAGATCCTTGCGTCATACAAGGGGGATTTACCTCGGTATTTTGCTCAGAAAATGGGAAATCTGTTAATCAAACACCAAGCCCTATGGGTCAGCAGACAGGAAACACTATTTTCACAGTGAGATTAGATCCAGCAGCTACGATAAGGACAGAGCACACACATGGGAACTGCAGAGGAATTAAAGAACATGACCAGTTCAAAGTGAGGGATTCACAGTGAGCAACAGCCTCCTGAATTATTTCTGAATCTATAATCAGGAGAAAAGCCTGAAAGGCCCCATCCCACTTTGCAGACAATAATTTCATTGTCAATTGTCAGTTCTTCATACAAAGCCTTCATTGTGTTTACAACATACATTGCAATACATTCAACAAAGCAAAGACATGTTTGCTCATGAATATTTATTTATTTCTCAAATATTTATTGAGTACCTACTAAGGCCCAAGAGCTGGACCTGTATACAAACAGTAAACTGAAATAGCCATATCCTTGCCCTCATCTAGTCTGCAGTAAATTAACGACCCTGTTCACAAAATAAATGAAAAGTTTCTTCTAGCAAGACTTTAATTCCCCTCCTCATTTGCCAATATATGAATCTGCCTATCAAAGGACTCCTATTTACCCTTTAAATCTGCAAGACTGCACACTATCTCTATAAACTACCATATGATGGGATTGCTGTGTTCTTGGTTACCGGATATAACACCTAATATAATGGAGTCATTAGTATGTCATTTACCTTACTGAAGAACATAACCGTGCTTTGTTTTACAGGAGCTATTTGCTGATTAACTTTGCTTATTTGACAAGGGAAATACCCTAGAAGTAATTGCTAAAATGTATTGTTTGCTTATGCAATGTCACGCACTGTTAAGTACTTTCCACTTATTAACTCCTTTAATCCTCACAAGGACCCAGCAACATTGGTATTATTGTTACCCTCAGTTTACAGATGAGGGAAAACAAGGTATAGAGAAGTTCACGACTTGCCCAAAGTCATACAGCTAGTAAGTGGTTGACAATTCAAATTCCAGTCTGAGCTCTTCACCACTACACAAAATTACCCTAGAGACAGACAAAAAAGTTAGAGGTAAAATCTTAACTATGAAAGGCAAATGCCATATTAAGGAGTCTCTCATAAGAAAATACCCTGGATATATAAGGCAAGCCTAATAGCATCTGTTTTACAGAACTTTTTATAATAGCAAAAAGAGAAGACAAAAAATCTAGAAGAGCCTAGAACTCCAACAGCACATGCATTAAGGTACCTAAATAAATTATTTTTATATGTTCTTAGAATAAAGCCATTAAAATAAATGGGAAAAGAATATTGAGGATCAAAGGAAATATTGATGACATGCTTCAAAATGCAAAGAGCAATGTATAAAAGTTTCACAAATTATAAATACAGCATGATCTTTCCTTTTTTAAAAGAAATACCACATCTATATGTGCAAATAAGTAGCTGAAAGGAATATACAATAAAATGTTAATAGTTGTCTCTGAGTGGTCATATTACAGGTGACTTTAATTAACTTTTGCTTGTTTAAATTTTTAAAAATGTTCTCTGCAAACCATCCAATTAAATGACAAGTGTTAGTCAAATCATTTATGCCGAAAATTAATATCAAAGACTATTTATAAAATGCCTGCTGATAGACATATATTTGTTATTGGCCTTCAGATCTTTTAGGTTGTGTTCCTCAGTCACTCAAAATTTGAGCATGTACTTCTAATACCTGAATATTTGCTTATTTCAAAATTACACTTACTCTCTAACTTCATATATATTTAAACATTTCATGAAAACAGAAATTCCAAAAAATAAAATAAATTGGAATTCCAATCTCTTATTTTCACATCCTCATGGATTATCATCCACTTACTCTAAGTAACAATAGTGCATAAACACATTGTGTTATCAGAGGACTGAAAATACAGTCATCGTTCAGTATCCAAGGATACCAAAATCTGTGGATGCTCAAGTCCCTTATACAAAATGGTATAGTAATTGCATATAACCTACACATATCCTCCT
The DNA here is from genome assembly GCF_020740605.2 of Lemur catta. Classification (NCBI taxonomy): domain Eukaryota; kingdom Metazoa; phylum Chordata; class Mammalia; order Primates; family Lemuridae; genus Lemur; species Lemur catta. Next base: position 27,635,015 of record NC_059128.1, read on the forward strand.
ATATACTCTAAATCATCTCTGCATTGGTTATAAGAAATAACACAATTTAAATGCTATGTAAGTAGCTGTTATACTGCACTGGTTTTTTAATTTGCATTATTTTTATTGCTGTATTGTTTTAGAATATTCTCAAGCTGCATGTTTCTTTACACATATTAATTGCTTCCAAACTCCTGGGTTTTTCTTGGATCTGTAGAATTGCCTTCAAAGCTGTACTCCACTCATATAATCTAATTTAATGGAGCACCATGGAAAAAATGGAGACAAGAAAGCAAGAAAAAGTAAGGAGACAAAATTTACCCTTTGTCAGAAAACCATCATTGAAGGTTTTCAAATGATGCCATCATGGGCAAGAATTTCACTTTTGAAAGATCCATCAGGCCCAAGTATATGGCATTGAAAGTAGGACTGCAAAGGTAGAGAGGGAATCCTTTTTTTGTTTTTTTTAGAGATGGAGGATGGGGTCTCACTCTTGCCCAGGCTGGAGTGCAACAGCATGATCATTGCTCACTGCAGCCTCAAATTCCTGGGCTCAAGTGATTCTCCTGCCTCAGCCTCCTGAATCTGAATGGCTGGGACTACAGACATATGCCACCACGTTCAGCTAATTTTTCCTTTTTTTTTTTTTTTTTGGTGTAGATTTGGGTCTCCCTATATTGCCCAGGCTGGTCTCAAACTCCTGGCCTCAAGAGATCCTCCTACCTCCGCCTCCCAAAGTGCTGGGATTACAAGTGTGAGCCACCATGCCCGGCCTAGAGGGAACCTCTTGAAAAAATGATAGATGATTTTCTAAAACAAGATGAAAAACAAATTTTAAAAAATTAGATGGAAAGGAGATAAATGCAAGAGCTCCTTAATTAGATCACTCCAGGATTATCAGGAAACTAACAATCAAGGTCATCTCCTAAGAGGGAAGGAGACTTGAAGGAAAGAAAAAGGGTCTGTCAAGGGACAAAACTACAACAAATTTACTTGGAAGATCTATCTCAACTGGCTTTATATGAGATTCTAGAATAGGGCAACACATCATTCCATAAAACAGAACAAGTGTTCCAATGAACTGAGTAGAAGAGGTTGGTTTTATAGACAGAAAAAGGCTGAAGGAGGCAGAAACAAAGAACAAAAAGCTATTGGTCATTTCAAAGTTGCTTTCCCTGTAAGATGGAAACTGGGAAACAATAGGAAAATAACTGATTGGTTAACAACATGTTCCTTCAGGTTACTTTTTGTTATAAGGATTAAAGCAGAGGGAACATCATTATCAGGCCGATGGAAGACGGAAACTGCTCTGTTTGGGAAGTTATGCTGTTCTCTCTCTCCTGACTCATAGGAAGGTGCGGTGGACCTTGGCCATGGTGACTCCATTTTGATTTTTCATCTGGTCTGCTGGGACCTTGCGCAGGAGCTTAGTCCAACACAATGATCTCCTGTAATTTTTATTTAACAGTTCCAACAACTTCCAAGAGGTGTGTCACAGGAATCAACACGGGGTATGTGCACGTGCACACACACATATATACCCTTTGATTAAAATACTTTTTCAAAAAACTACAAATAACTCTAAGAAGTCTACTTCTAGTACATATTTTGGGATCTTCCCCCACATTAAAGTCATCTCAGCATAAATGGTTCCTATCTTTGTATGTAAGACTATTTCAAGGTAGTTTGTGGAACCAGAGGAAGTAAGGCGCAATGTAAAACGGAAAGTTAATTTGAACTTTTCTCAAGATGATCATATGACAGAGTAAGAGGCAAGACTCAATAGGGAAATATTAATATCTTATAAGGCCCTGAAACACTTGGTAATTAATTTTTCAGCAGGAAGAAGTTTTTATTTCAATGGTAAGAATAGCTACCACCGTCATGGCACAGAAAAAAGAGAAAATAAAAATCAAAGGACCTAAGAAGAAGTGAGTAATGGAGAAGAGGCATGGTGGCACACCAGTTCCCATACCCATGGATCTCATTCAAAAAGGAAGATGGCAGAACCTCATAACTTTAGGGCAAGCTGCTGCTCCTGGGATTGGTTCTCCCAGACAAGGGAGAAAAAAAAAAAAAGAGGGTAAGCCTGCTTTACAATACCAAGCCAGGATTTAGATTTCTCCAGCAAAGGAACCAGATGGACTATGAAATTCTTCAAAGGTGGAAATATCATCCATTTATTCAACAAATATTTCTTTAACACTTACGCTGCAGACACTAACTAAATGCTGGAGATAGAGAAATGACTGGCTACCTATTGCTATGAAGCAAACTACTCTAAAACTCAGTGGTTTAAAATAACAAACATTTATTATTTCACAGTTTCTGAGGGTCAGGAATCTGAGAAGATCTGGGTGTTCCTAGCTCAGGGGGTTGGTGTTGGGGGAGTCCCCAAGACCACTCCCAGGTTCAGTGGTGGCTAGGAGGAGTCATAGGTCTCATAAAGAATTACTCAGAGCTATGATTTATTACAGCAAAAGGATATAAAGCAAAATCAGTACGTTTTCCCTTTGCTGGTTAGGGAACCAGGTGCAAGCTTCCAAGAGTCCTCTCCCCATAGGATCATACAGGATGGGCTTAATTCTTCCAGCATCATATTGTGACAACAAGCTGGAAAGGTTGTCTACCAGGGAAGCTCATTAGAGACTCAGTGCCCAAGGTTTTTACTGGGGGCTGCTCATGTACACACCCACTGCCCAGCATGTAGCAAGATTCCAGACTCCCAGATGGGAAAGCAGGTGTTCAGTGTAAATAATGGTATTTACACAGTTTAGGACCAATGAGCCACTCTCATCCATTAGGGAATAGTGAGGACCCTCCCTAAATCCAAATTCCTAGATTTCAGCCAAGCCAATCTTGCATGCAGATCTTTCTAAGGACAGCAGTCTCAGGCCTCCTAGAGCAGTTCTTTTCTACACAGTGTCTCACGAGGTTGCAGTCAAACTGTCGGTCTGCTCTGCAGCATCTGAAGCTCTGAGTGGAAGTGAAGGCTACACTTACAAGAGAGCTGACTCTCATGGCCAAGTTCTTCACCATGGGGGCCTCCATAAGGCTTCCCGAGTGACCTCAACCTATGGCAGCTGGCTCTCCCCACAGCGAGGGACCCAGGAGAGCAAGGGAGCGAGAGCAGGCACAAGATGGAAGTTGCAGTCTCTAACCATCACTTCCACCACATGCTACTGGTCACACAGGCCAACCCTACAATGTGGGATGGGAAGGGGATTAACAACTCTATGAGTCCCAGGAGTCAGGGACCATCAGGGGCCATCTCACAGGCTGCCCCCACAGCCAGCCTCTGGCTCCCAGGGGTTTGCATCTCTCCTATATGGAATATACACTGACCCCTCCCATAGCCCCCCAAAGTCCCATACCATCACAGCGTCAGCTCCAAGTCCAGACCCTCATTATCCAAATCAGGTGTAGGCACAGACTAGCCTCCTTGGGTGTAGTCTCTACCACCTGGACTACGGTGGTTTTTGATCATCGGCATGTACAAACAAAGAGACAACTTATCTGTCCCCACACCCAACAGACAACAGTGGACAAGAAGAGGATAATGGCTATAAACACTCCTACTCACAAAGGGAGAAATGGGAAGTATGCAGGGACAGCAATGCCAAAATCTAGGCCAGCAAATGCTAGAAGTTCCTGGATTGGGTCTCTAACTGAGGCTTAGGAATAGTTCTCTGTGGCTCTCAGCTCTGCCCTCTGGACTCCTGGCTCTGCCCTCTCAGTCATCCTTCCGTTTTCAGGAAAGGTGGCGCGTGCTTGCGGCTGAGCGGCTGTATCAGCTGCTTCCTCTCTGCTGACACTAGTGGGCCAAAGTCCTCTTTTAACTTTGTACTCTCCAGATCACTTTCATGTCAAGCTGATGGCGTTTCTTCAAATACAACACTGTTCACACTCTGAGGGTCTTCTGGGAATCCCTTTAGACTTCATTCCACCAGTCTCTTCACAACAGGCTCTTCTCAGGCTTCTGCTGAGGTTCAAGGTCCTGGAGTCTCCAGGAAGGCCTACTGTTTGAAGAGAGGATCTGGAAGGCAGAGCCTTCAGAGCTGCTCTTTAGAGGCCTCAGTCTGACTGGACAGTATCCTGAGACACCATCTTTGATTGCTGAGATCTTAAGAAAAGAGTTTATAGTCACACCTTTGGCTTAATGTGTGGAACTTGTTTTCCTAAAAGTGCCCTGAGTTGGATCTTTGTTCAGAAGCCATTTCTTTTTTGTTATTATTCTTTTCTTTCTTTAGCAGCCTACCTCATGCTTTGAAGAAGTCATGTCTTAATTTTAGCATTATGTGCCAGGTAGAGAGGTTGGCACCCTTCAAAACCAGCAAGCCCTGACTCTCTTTTTTATTGAAGAGTTCTGCCTTCAGAACTTTCTCTCTCTCTTCTTGCAGTTTTACTCTAAACAACAGGAAGAAAATAAGAAAGCACTTTCAACACTCTGGTCAGGAATCTCCTTAACCACAGCATCCTTAACTATGTCACTATATCAGGTACATTTTCTACTTTCCACATCACTGCAGGTGACAGTGTTGCTGCTGTTTTTGCCACTACATAGCAAGGATTCTCCTTTTTCCAGTTTCCAATAGGATTTTTCCCATTTTCCTTCAAGCCTTCACTGGTAGCCTCCTCCAAGTCCAAGCTTCTATGAACAGTGTGTTCAAGGTACTTTAAGCTTTTATTAATACATTCCTCAATCCCTACAGCTTTTCCACTGCCTACTGTCTAGTTCAAAGCTTCTATCACTTGTCAGTTTTTTGTTGCACTTCTAGTGCCAAAGCCTTAAATTGCCCCCAAACTCAGAACTTAAAACAAAACAACAAGAATTTATTATCTCACATATTTTCTGAGGGTCAGGAATTGGGTGCCGTCTAGATGGATGGTTTTGACTCAGAGTGTCTCATGAGTTTGCAACCAAGCTGATGGCCGGGCCTGCAGCAGCTGAAAGCTCAGTAAAGGGGGATGTGCTTCCATGCTCACTCACGTGGTTGTTGGTCAGGTTCCATTTTTTATTAGCTGTTGCCATGTGAGCCTCTCTCTGTGCATTGCCTGACTGTCTTCACAGCATGGCAGCTGGCTTTCCATAGAACAAGTGAGCCAAGAGAAAGAGTCCAAGATGGAAACCTTGGTCTTTTATAACCTAATCATAGAAATGACATACAAGACTTCTGTCATCAGTTACGTGTCAAGGGCTGAATTCAAGGAGGTGGGGACCACTGGGATCCATATAGGTGGATGGCTACCACATTTCCTACCTGGAGGTCTAATGAGATGGCAGACACCAACAACTACTGATGATAAAATTTAACATGAGCCGTAATAAACATGCGCAGAAGTCAGCTCCAGCTTACCCTGGGAGAGTCTCAAGCATCACAGGGAAGGTGACGCTTAATTTAGGGCCTAAGGGATGAGTAGGATCTGCCAAACTCATAGAAGAACATCTGCCTGTGGGAAACATTTCTATATATTTCTCTTTTTGCTTATCCTACCTGCCTGGGAAATTTTATGGCCTCAAAGCTCTTCCCAAGGGCAAATATGGAATGATTTGATGTAATATCAATAATTTTGGAGGACACATTATCATTTAATACATGAATCAAAAGCATAATGGTAGACGATGGATGCTATGCATAGCAATGTCTTACCTAAAGGTCAAAGTTTACTTAAGAAAAAGAAAATAAGAAGTACAGTGAAAATGCACAGCTTGATAACAAATGCAAGAGTCAGAATAAGTGCCCCTAATGACGTAAAGCATACAACTACTCAACACATAATGATGATTATTTAAATAAGAAGGCAGGAAGAAAGACATGGAGAAAGAAATGCTAACCAAAAACACTTCAAATGAAATAGATGCAAGAGTGAATGGAAATTAGGTCAGGCAAATGCACTGACATATAAAAAGCTATTTTCTTATTTCTCATTATAAGAATAATACAACCTCATTATAAAAATCTACGAAGTATAAATAAGCATAAGAAAAAAAATAAAAATCACCCATGACCCCAAATTCCAGAGACGACTACTAATTGGATTATGCTGCTAGATAGGTAGGGAGACAGACAGATAGCTAGGAATAGAGATATGTGTGTGTGTAATTTTGGAAATACATAATTTTTGAAAATGGCTGTATGCTTTTTATGCATATAAAATTAACACACAAAATTAAATTGACATGTAAAGTTTTTAAGTCCAAATATTATTAAGAGACATGGGATGGAAAATAAACTTCACCTGTACTTTTACTCAGGGGGGAAAAACTGTTTACTGTTAACATCTGATATTTTTCTTACAGGCAGTTTCAATTCAAATATGTTTTAATGCAAAAATAGGCTCATACTTGTTTATTAACTGTGTCTTTCATTTAGAAGTACATAGGTATATACCAGAGCTTATTTAACTAATACCTTATTAGTGAGCATTTATGCTTCTCCTAATTTTCCACTGTTGCCAGCAAGACTCAGAAATTACACCTTATACACATATCTTTACACACTTATCTATTATTTCCTCAGGATGAACTTCTAGAATTAGATTTGCTCTGTCAAAAGACATTCACTTTTTAAGAATTTCTATGCGTATTGCCACATGTTCAACCGCAAATGTTATACCAATGTATGCTCATACCAAGAAGATGAGAGAATGCCTCTGCCACCACTTTCCCTGTCATTGAGTTCTAGCAATTCTTTTTCATCTTTGCCAATATAACAAGCAAATATAGTCTTAATTTGATTCTTTCAGTTACTACCAAAACAATATATTTTCAAATGTTTAAAGATCATTTGAACTTCTTTGTGAATCGGTATGCATGCTTGGCTTTGGCCAAATTTTTATGGAGGTGTTCACTGTTTTTGTATTGATTTGTAAGTGCCTTCCTAGCCACTCAGATGCACCATCCATTCGTATTTTTCAAACCCCAGTAGCAAAGTCTTAGCAGAACATAAATAAGAACTCACAGAGTTAGTAAATGGTTGAGCCAAGTTCAATTTTCCTGAATCCAAAGTTGAGGCATGTTCCACAGTGGTGTACACTATGCTGATGCCCCTTCAGGACTGAGAGCAGTCATTCCCAGTCTGTGGGGCCCCCTGGAATCCCTTGGGCAGCTCCTGAAGCTTTCCACTCACTTCTCACCCCATTCCCACTAAATCAGGTATAGTGTTTTTGAGGATGCAGAGGTGACTTCAATGCGCAGCAAAGTGTGGCGGACTATGGACTGAGCATTTCACCCCCCAGCTGTTGGCTCTTTGCCTTGGGTTGTCCTTGGTTGGAGAAAGTCAGCCCAAGCTCATGCCCCTTCCTGGAAGCCGCCTGCCGCGTGCTGTGACTAGATGATAATGATGGTATAAAGACCTATCTCTGTTGCCCCAACACAGGAAATCTCAGTTCCAGAGCCCCACTGGGGAGGATGAGGCTTTATGACTGCAACACTGTGCACCTTCTCCTTTTGCCCAACCCTCTCTTCTTCCTTCCCTTGATAAGTGCTGATCCCGAGAGAGACCCTACCAGCGTCCCACATGCTACTCTTAGAGGCCACCTTCCAAGGGAACCCAATCTGTGTCACGTGCTATAGAGAACTTCTCCTAAAAGAACAAACTTCCCCTCAAAGAAAAAAACTATCCCTTAAAAAACAGACTAAACAAAATCTTCCTCAAAGGTCTTCCACATACCTGAAGGTAATAATCAAAGTCTATTCGAAAATCCTTTCATGGGGAGTTATCGTTTAATGAGTACAGAGTTTCCGTTTGGGGTAATGAAAACAGAAAGTGGCGATGGCTGCACGACATTGTGAGTGTAATTAATGCCACTGAACAGTACGTAAAAAATTGTTAAAGTGGCAAATTTTATGTCTCTATTACCACAATTTTAAAAAATAATTAATATACCCAAAACATTGAATTGTACACTGTACATGAGTGAATCATACAGTATGTGAATTATATCTCAATAAAGATGTTTTTAGAAATCCTTTCAGTGCAATGTAATTACAGGGTGGCTAGCAAATGAGTAAAATAGCAGCCCTAGCTCTATTAATCCATAGAATAATGATAATATTGTAAGACCTCAAAGAGGGGTTCTCTTTCACTCATTGCCTCATTTTCCAAAATACAGAAACAAAATGCTTATCGATTTGTACTTGATGTATCTTCGGTCAGCAGTAATTCAGGATTTATATGCTGAGTGGTACAGGGAAAAGAACAAGAAATTTCTTGGGCCAGCTCCCAGGGTTAAGAATATTTAAAGCCTACTTGAGGGCTAAGATATTGGCAATGTTACTAAATTCAGTTTTGCAGTAGTACAAGTGTTCAGTTTAACTGAAGCACAAGCTCACACGTACAGAAAACCACCATGAAGCTAGACAGCAGACGCACGTCTTAAAAAGGAGCAAAACAAGCTTGTTTATAAAAACAAGCATGCACCAAAGGTAGCGGTGTCCAGAGGACAACATATGCAAAAATCTGTCTCCCCCAAAACACACAGCCCACTGCCACTCCTCCAGGATTTATAAAGTGCTTCACATTTACAAACTCCTCCCTAATTCTCATCATTAACCATCCCCAAGAAGCCCAGGAGTTTCCATTTTTTGAAAGGGTGGCAAGCCTCTTGCCTCAATGTATACCTTCCCTTAAGGAGAGACCTCCATTCAATAAAGGCCAAACCTCAGATAAGGGTAACTGTCATTTAAAGACTGTGGTTTCTGCTTCTGGGCCCTCCACAATCAATGCACTACTAGCAACTTAACTTGATGTTATACAAAGCTTATACACTGAAGTGCTTAAAAATGAAAGAAAACCCTAATGTCAGAAATGCCACTCAAAGCAGAATGGAAAATATAATGAATTTGGAACTGGAAAATCCAACCTTCGTCCCTGAATCTGCCACTAATAAGCTGTGTGATCTTGGGCTGGTTAATAAACCACTCTGAATCCCAGTTCCTTTACGGGCAATATGGACTTAATGATAATACTTGGGCTGTCTATCTCACGGACAAATGAGATTAATGGATGTATAAACACCTCAAAGACTCAAGTTCTATACAGATGTGAAAGCCTACTATAACACTTTTAATCTCTAAAGAGCCCTAGAGAAATATAATTTAGGGTCATTTAGGTGCAACATAACTGTTTAAATATGAAAGTGAGGAAGAGAATTCCAGTGGGGGGAAAATATTAATCCAAGTTACCTTTTCTTGCATTCATTTCATAAACCACTGGAGACCAAGATGATTATATTGTGGAAGCCACAAACCAAGGCGTGAAAGAAGAGCTAGAATATGTCTTTAACTTAGACTGACAAAACCATTTCTATCTGAAACTCTAGAATTTGTTCAGTTTGTTGTTTTGTTGATTTTTGCTTTTGTTGTTGCTGTGTTGTGTGCATGTTCTGCTTTTGTTTATTATCTTAGAAAGCACAGGTGTAAAATATGTGATTCCTTTTGTGATTTGGGCATAGCTATTTTTTTTCTAGAAAACGCCCTGGAAAGAACTAAATTTTCACAGCACTGCACAGCAATTCTCCAGTGTATTTTTAAAGAATTCTGTGAGGTAAGGCAAAAATCATCAACCTACTGATTTCATGTTCCACAAATGTGTAACCCCTGAAATTTCAAAGTCAGGGACTTATTTTTCTCCCATTGAATGAAGACTTAGATTGGGACTAATACGCATTCCAAATTTAGCAGGGCCACAGCGGCGGGAAGCAGTTGCTTAACAACTGCACACATTTGTGCCCGACCTCTGGGGTTGCCAGGAGAGGACACCGAGAGCGCTAGAAGCAGAGTCCAGTCAGACACAAGCAACCGGCCAAAAAATTAATCCTGAAACCGAAAGAGAAGAACTAAATGATGGTCTTTCCATTTGCTTTTTTTTTTTTTTTTTTAAGGAAAGCTTTGAGGAGAAATCAGGGTATATTCTGCGTCCAAGTCATTTGTGGTATTGAGGCACTGAAGAATTAATCAACTTTAAAACAAACAGAAATTTCAACCTACCATATTCTCTCTTCTTGTCTTTCAATATCAAACTCCTCAAGAGAAGAGTCCACACGCTAAACAGCTCTCTCAGGGTCACCCATGATGGCAGTGTGGTCACCAAGTCCACGGGCCTTTCATGAATATTTCTTGACCTTCCTGCAACATACAACACTACTGGCCATTTCTTTTTCTGGAAACAGCTCCTCCCCTAACTCCTCTGGTACAACATCCATCCTGTCACTCTGACTACCCCAGCTGCTGCATTTTCCTATCTCCTGTCCCTCTCCTAGTTCTTGATCACCTGCGTCCCCTGGGTCCTCCTTCAGGTATCCTCCACTGCCCCGCCCACGCTCCCTCAGACAGCTGAGCTCTTAGTGGCTCTCTGTCCACTGTATGTGACGACTCCCAGCCAGCTCCATCTTGAAGATCAAGCCTACATTTCCAATTGCCTGCTCCATATTTCCCTTTCTCCCCCTCAGCACCTCATATCCAAGAGGGGACCCACCACCTTTCCCACAAAAACAAGTTCCTGTTCCTGGCTTTCCGAGTTTTGTGATTCATCTCATCTCTTCCTATCAAAACCATCCTTGTATTCCACCTACATTTACAAGTTTCCTAGTTCCATGAATGGCTTGAGATGTCCCTCAAATCCATCGCTCCCTCTGCATCCTCATGCAGAGATAGTGCAAGAACTTCCTAACTGAATTCTCATTGGCTGTATCTTCTGACTCTCCAAAAATGACCCAGAGCAATACGAGATAGTGTTTCCTGAAGTAACATGTGAATCACAATCCTGTTCAAAAACTGTCAGTGCTTCCTTCCCCTTTTCAAGTCCAGATTCCTAATCCTAACATCTAAAGGGCTCCATAATCCACTCTTATCTCTGCTAACACCCCAGTAGCTCCCAGTGCTCAGATGAGTTTTGATTCCTACCTGTTTCCTAAACGTCCCTTTCTCACTCCAACTAAAATGCTCTTTTGACCCCTCCCCTCCCCATCTCCCCCTGTTAAAGTCACACCTTTGTTCAACCCCCAGCTCAAACAACTTCCACAGTGAAACTTACTCTGATTTCTCCTGGCAAAAATGCCTTGTACTCAAAAGCATTTTGCACCATTCTTGGAGCACTTACTGTGGTTCTTACTGATAACGCACACTCATCATCGCCTTTTACACAGTGATCACAAGCCTTGCAAAGGGAGGCACCAAGCATCATGGTTCGCCGAAGGGCATGCACTTTGAAACCAAACAACCAGGATGTGTTTTCACTTGCACTGGCTCAAGGACAGACTCTCTCTGGTTTTAATTTTCTCATCTATAACAAGAATCTGTGGTCATTATTGTGAATTGACTTGCTAACCTCAGGAGTGGGCAAACTATGGCCTGCAGACCAAATCCAGCCCAACACCCATTTTTATAAATAAAATTTTATTGAAACATGACCATGCTCATTCACTTAGGTACAGTCTATGGCTCCTTTCACACTACGACAGTAAAACTGGGAGCTGCAATAGAGACCACAAGGCTCACTAAGACCAAAATAGTTATTTTCTCAACTTTGACAAAATAAAGACTCCCCTCTCTAGCGCCATTTCACTCTCCTTTTAGGTGGAGAGGCGGTATAAAGATATTTTCCAGACCTCTCTGCATCTAGGAACCCAGGAGTGAAATGAGCTCCTCTAATCAGAGGCGCTTGTGCAAGGAGTTCTAGAAGGTGGACATGAGATGGGGGCCATCTTTCAGCTCCGTCTCGACTTTTCACTGCTGTCAAGGAAGGTCATGGAAACAGGGGACTTTGTAGTGACAGCAGTGGCCAGCACCCTTTCTCCAGCTTCATGAGGGTGGAGAAATAGTTGCAGCAGTGGCAGCAGCTCTGGTGGCTTTCCAATCCCAGCTTCCCAATGCCGGGACAACAGCTACAGGGGTGCACTCTGACCAGGGTTCTAGGTTGTTCTGGAAGTCTCTCCCTGGGGCTTGCCCTTCCAGTGGTTTTGTAAGCACCTGATTCCCTGTACGAAATCCCTTCTTTAAAATTTATAGCCAAGGTTTTGTTTCTTGTACTGAGCCCTGACACAGAGCCAAATTATAAATATCTAGTTGCATTACTGAGGGGTGAAATGATAGGGTATGTAACAGTGCTTTATAAACAGTAAAGCTATTGCTATCTGTAAACTCGCATCTCATCCCCCACACTCTGACCCCCAGCTCTGTCTCAGGACAGGGCCTGCCCCTCCCTGAAATGTTAATGTTCCCCACAGCACCACCCTCAGCCTTCCTCCCTTTTCTCTCTGCTTGAGAAACCTCATCTCTCCTTCTGGCTTCAATAACCGTATAGATCAAGGGATAACCTATTTGAGGATGGGGAGATTTTGAAAAGTTGATACAAAACTAACTCTCCAGAACAATACACATGCATTACAATTTTAATATAATTTCTGAAGTTCATGGGCCTTCTGAATGTTATCTATGGACTTCTAGGTTATGAAACCCTGATCTTATATGCCAATGAAATGTCCAAATCTATATCTCAAACCAGAACACCCTCCAGCCATGAGGACTGATGTATGCAATTGCCCCCAGGACTTCCTATGGGCAACTCAAACTCACCATGTCTGTGTCTGAATGTCACCTTCCCACAGCGCCTCTTCCTGTCTAATTTATCACATGAGTGAATGGTACCTGCATTCCCCCAGAGGCCCAGGCATCATTCAGCCATCTCTCATTCCTTCCCTACTGACAGTTAATTGCCAGGTTCTGACAATTCTACCTCCCCAGCTGCTTCTGAATCTAGCCGCTTCTCCATCGCAGGTGTCAGTAATTTGTCCAGCTACCACCATCTCTCGTCAAGATTGCTGCAGGAGCCATCAAATGGCCTTGCTTCTTCCACTCTGTCCTCTCTAGTCCATTTCCTGCATCTTAGAACATAAATATCAAATCTAATCATGTAAGAACAAAGACCTCTGTTATTCTCACCATTCAGCCCTGCCCAGGCCCCCCACCTTGAACTGGTTCCATTCCACCCACCATATGAGCCAACAGTTCCCAGAACTGCAGCCCTGTCACTCCCCAAGGAACACATGCTCATCCCTCCCCAGAGGTCGTTTATCACCATTTTTCTTCCTACTGCCACCCTTTTTCTATCCCACCCCCAACCTTTTCCTCCTGGCTGACTCCTCATCCCTCAGTTCTCAGCCAATTCCCTTATTCATCAATGTTTATTGAGCCTCTGTTATATGGCAACCACTGTGCTGGCTTGTACTAGACACAGGGCAATAAAGACACAGTCACAGCACCTGTCCTGGCAAAGCCCAGTCTTATAGGGACATTAGATCAATAATGGCAAGCATGCTGTTCCCCCATAACCCCCAATCCCAGCCCAACTCAGGATCCCTCTCTCTGGGACCCTACAACCAACATCTGTCATCCCCTAACACCACCCACTGTTGGCCATAGGTCTCTCCCAGTGACCAGCCTGCACACTTCTCACAGGCAAAACTGTGTCTCATCTACCATTTTATTTATCACTGATGCCTAGTAATGGATCCAGTGCCCAGGAAGTGCTTAATAAATTCCCACTGATTAACAAAAATTCAGTTGACATGTATGAGCTGAATGAGTCATCAGCACTGCTGGGGAGTGGCCCTATAAGGGGAACATAATGCAGGGAAGCAATTGGTGTGGGGAGTCCTCACTGTCGCTTGTCTGAGTCTTGCCAGCGCCCGAGTCACAAATAACATCCTCTATCTAACACTCACTTGCTGCCTGGATTTCATGTTAAGCAGCTATTCCCAGCAGCCCTTCTTGCCTGCAGGATAAATACCTGCATGCTCAACAGTGTCCCTCATTAGAGAGACCCCCTGGTGACTCTGAACGCCTCGGGAGGCCAGTCACCAAGCTGTGCCCTTGGTCACTGGAACCTAAACAAGACAGAAGGCAGTGAGCTCAGGGGACTCGCAGCCAGGAGAGGCCCAGGAGCTCGGCCAAGTTAGATCCCAGGAGCTTTGTCCAAGTTCCCTGCGAGGCCAGCCCTGCGTCTGTGTGGATAAACTACAGCGCATTTCTTAATGGTGTGAAACTGTTGGGGGATGGGAGAAGCACAGGAAAACGGACGCGTAAACATGCACTTCTTTATGAAAAATAATAAAGCAGTTTGGATAAAGGGTGACGAGATTTTCTTGAATGCACAGTGATACAAGTGAACATTTATGGGGTGCCTGTTATATGTCAGGCTCTAATCTCTTGATGAGCATTAAATCGTTTAACTCTCTCAACAGCCCTGTGAGGCGAGCACCTTTATTATCTCCATTTACAGAATAGGAAAGCCCAGGGAGATAAGGAGCTTCCCTGGGGCTGCCCCCAGCTAGTAAGTGACAGGACAGGATACAATCCTGGCAATCTGACTCGGACTCAGAACCCACTGGACCTGATGCTTTCTGCTCCTGCCCGTGAGGGAGGGGCAATGCCCTGCACCCGCCAGGCCCCCAGTCTACAGCACCCACAGGGTCTGGGCGTGGGATGTCAACCAGAGCTGAGAACAGTCTCTCTTTAAGGGGCAGCCCATCAGTCTGGCCAATTACTGCCACACAGTAACGAGAGCCCGGTGTTCCCAGATCTTCCTTGTTTTCCAAGAAGAGGCAGAAATCCAGATTTTTTAAAGTTGAAGATGAGAAAAGGGGGATCACAGAGGGTTTTTGCCAAGAGTGACCCAGAGGAACATGATACCAGTAACTGAGATGGGCCGATGAGAGAGAAGAGGTTTGCAGAGGAAAGACAGGGCGTGCAGTTTTGGCACACTGAGCTGCTGGCGCTGAAGACACACAGAGGCCAGGAGAGCCCTGGCGCTGGAGCCACGGCCAGGGGTACAGATAACAGGGATGGTGCCTTGGCTACTTGGTTATTAGGCCACCCCACCTCAGCCCCAGTTCCATATAGGACAGGGCCGTTGAAAACACCCCATCTTATTGGCTGTGCAGATGGTGAAAACACCAGGCTTGTAACAGTTTCCTGGGGCTGCCGTAACTAAGCATCACAAATTGAGTGACTTAAATAATAGACATTTATTGTCTCGAAGTTCTGGAGGCTGGAAGTCTGAGATCAAGGTGTCGGCAGGACCATGCGCCGTCCGCAGGCTGTGTGGAAGGATGTCTTCCAAGCCCCTCTCCCTGCGTGTGTGTCTGTGCCCAAAGTTTCTTTTTTGTAAGCACACAAGTCACACCTGATCAGGAGCCCACCCTACTCCAGCACAACCTCATCTTAACCAACTACTTCTGCAACAATCATATTTCTAAATAAGGTCACATTCTGAGATACTGGGAGTCAGGACGTCCATAAATGGATTAGGAGGTGGGCACAATTCAACCCATAACAAGACTCTAAACAGCAGTTTCATTTCTTCCAGAGCCAGAATCCCCAAGAACAAAATTAAGGCATGCCATCATTTACCTTCGGGAAATTACTATATTCAAGACATCATGCAAGTTCTATAAGGAATTTAAAAATGAAGTAGATCCCAATTCTCAAGGGCCTTCCAATGGAGCTAGAGGGAAAAGACATCCGCATAAAAAAACTGTCAGGCAAATAAGTAGGTTATAATTGACTTGAGAGCAACATAAGTAACCATAAGAATCAAATTGCAGGAGAGAAGTCACTTTTTTCTATAAAACTCAGGAATTGATCCTTAGGTATTATTTGAAACCAGTATTGAGGGAGGCCCAGAATTCTGACTGGGGTTGGGGCAAAGAAATCAAGGGCATTCGAAGTAGATAGAACAGGCTGAAAAAATGAGAGAACAGGAAAAGCACAAGCTATGTTGGGATCAGATCTGTTTGCCCAGAGAATGGGGTATGTGTAGTGGAGTCCTGTGACGGAAGACTAAACAGTAGTTTGGGGTCAGTTTGTAGAACCCTTAATTGTCAGGATAAGGAGTTTGGATGTAAATCAGTAGGCAACTTGAAGTAACTTAGGTGGCCAATAAAAATGGCTCTTCTAGGCTGGGTGTGGTGGCTCACAGCTGTAATCCTAGCATTCTGAGAGGCCAAAGCAGGAGGATGGCTTGAGGTCAGGAGTTCTAGACCAGCTTGGCAGCCAAGACTTACCGTCCACGCTACCACTGTTGAACTGAGCACATGCCCCAAAGGCCTTTCTGTAATAAGCCTGTAAGCCTCAGACAACAGAAGAAATCAAGGTCAGGACCCCCTACTCCCCAGCTGCATAGCCCCAGACAAGCCACTTCACCTTTCCATTCCTTCAGGTACAAAGTAGGGATAAGAACAATATCTATGACACAGGCTTACTGTGAAGATCAAATGAAGTAATACAGAACGCTTAGCATTGTGGCTGGAATATAATAAGCAATCAGTAGATAGTAACTGTTAATTTCACTATTATTACTGTTATTATTACAAAATTATGGGTCTCTCATCCATTAATTCATCTAGATTCCATGAATACATTGGATAATAAATTCCATCTAAAAGCCACTCTCTAAAAAAATATTTTGTCAAGGTGTATGCTGTTCATGGCAGCTGAGATGTGTTGCCATGGCCACAGCAAAGCAGTAGTTCCAATTAAAGAACACAAATCCTAGTGACTTAAGAAAGAGATAGAAACTAAAGGGGCAAGTTCCCCAACAGAAATAAGTTCTCTCTTGCCTTACAGTTTTGGGGTTGTTTTTTTCCCAATTCCAAGAGTTTAACTAGTGCTATGTTAAAACCAAATACTTCTCTGTTTAATTCTCTTCAATTATAAAGACAACATCTCCTTAAAGTGAAAGGGCCATGTTCATAACAAGCAATGTAACATCACCTGAAATACCACATAAGCCCCATATAAAAAAAGGCTCCAACAAATTAATAGAAAATATAAATGCTCTTATAGAATCATGGGGAAAGAATATGAATGAGAATTTCCCCTAAGGAGAAATATAGGTGAGAAATAGGCATAAGATAGATGTTCACCTACATTTATAATTTTTAATATGATGTAAAATGTTGAAATTTGTTTCATGTATTAAATCAGCAAAGGTTAAAAAAAGTCTTTGTTCTAGATAAGGGTGTAGGAACCCAGCCCTGTCATATACCACCCGGGAAATACAAATCAACCAGACAACAGATATCAAAACCTTAAAATGCACTTGTTATTTTAATTCTAGGAATTTATCCTAAGCAAGTAACCACCAATGAGCATAAAAGTATAATGAGTAGTTAAGAATGTGGCTTTTAAAATTCAAACAAATTTCAGTTTTGACTTTTTTACTTAATAGCCATCTAACCTTAGGCCAACAACCTACTTGTTTTTTGTCTGAGTTTCCTCATCTGTTAAATAGAAAGAATAATACCTACACTTTACAGGGTTGTGGGCAGGAATAAGAAAGAAAGTAAATAGAACAAACCCAGCAATGTTCTAAGCACAGAGTAATGCCTCAAACAACATTAGTTATTACTTTGACTAGTTAAGTAAGTCAAGACATGTTTATAAAATAGAACACGATTTAGCCATTTAAAATGATATTCTATTAATAGAGAAAGATAGGCAAACTACAGTTCAGCCCATGGGCCAAATCTGGCCCATCACCTGTTTTCGTAGATAATGTTTTATTGGAGCATAGACATGCCCAGTCATTTATTTACTATCTGCGGCTGCTTTTGCACAACAGCAGAGTTGATTTGTTGAAACAGAGACAGCAAATCCCATGAAGCCTAAAATAATTACTATCTGGCCCTTTACAGAAAAAGTTTGTCAACTCCTAATCTGGAGGAATATTGACTATCATGGGAAAATATTCTCAATCTATTAAGTGAAAAGAAGTTTCCCAACAGTAAGTATGGAAGTCTCTATTTGTGTTAAAATACGTACATAGGAAAGACGTATGGAAGTAGGTACTGCAGAAGTTAACAATGACTCTCTGAGGGAGGGTACCTTTATATGTTATTGCCTTCTCTGTGCTTATCTATAACTTCTGAATTTTTTTTACAATAAACCGAACCATTTCTGCAATAAGAAAACAAATTTTAGAAGAAAGAAACTAAGAAGGAAAGAAGGTATTTTAACTGAGACACAGAGAGCAGACAAATGATGCATTTAACAGTAAAACAAAATGGAAAGGTATTTTTCATTGGTGAGAGAAATATGGGTTTATATGGTGAGAGAAATATGGGTTTATATTCTTATCTTTGTTTTTCCTCATCCTCCCTCTCAGATAGGAATGTAAAAGATGGGGAGAGAGGGAAGGAAGAAAGCAAGAAAGGGAACGTGATAGCAGAATTGTTACATGATGTGGCGAGCAGCCAACCTCAGTAATTGCTATGATAAAAAACTTTGCAAAGCTTAGAGACACTAAGCAATCTTTGAACCTCAGAGTTATGCAATCTACCCAATGTAAGGAGAAGTCATGTGGCACAAACTCTCATCTGAGAATGATAACAGGATATGTCTTAGGAATGCTTAATCAACAGGCCCGTCCCTCAAACATTTGTTTATTTCCTACTTGGTGCCAAGCGCTTACAATATCCTAGGGAGATGAAGTGTAATTTTTTTAACATGGCATTAAATTCACATGGCATGTAAATTTTATATGGCAGAAAAGGGTGAGAGATGATTCTTGTCAAGGAGAATCAGGTTCAGGTTTTCACTCAGATGCTAACTGGGTAAAGGATGGTACACCAGCCATTGAATCTCAGAGGCAGAACCTTCCAGGAGGGCAAACGAGGTGTTATGTCCTACCTGTTGAGTTTAGGGTAAGTGAGGATTCCAACAGAGATGTCCAATGCTGGACATAGGCATTTGAAGTTTGGAGAGGGGAGAGCGATTTGGGCATCCTCAAATTGGCATGCAGAGGTGAGGAGACTGCTACCCTAGAAGCAAAGCCCATAAAAGCTAAGAGGCCAGGGATTCTTTGCAGGGCAGCCAGAGGAAGCTACCCTAGTGATGAAGACTAAGAAGGAATGTCCAGAGATGTGGGCAAAACCGAGACAGTGCTTGTCAAATATGCCTAAGAACGATCTCCAGTGTTTAAAATTTGCTTAAAATGAGCCATTTCAATAAATATCCTGTGCAGCTATAAGCAGCAGTCTTGAATAAGGATATATTCCCATGTCCCAAAGAACACAAACCTTTGAAGATCCCTGAACATTCTTCAGCCTTTTTTGAAGCAGAACACATGCGTTCTGCTCTTCCTCATTTGGAGTCATGTGGTAAGGAGAACCACAAATGGGAATCTGCTTTTGGTTTTGTTCTTTCTGTTTGGGACTTGCCATGGTTTGGATCTGGTTTGTCCCCCTCAAATCTCATGCTGAAATTTGATCCCCAGTGTGACGGTGTTGGGAGGTGGGGCCTAATGGAAGGTGTTTGGGTTATAGGAGCAGATCCCTCAGGAATGGCTTGGTGCTGTTCTCTCTCTGGCAAGAGAGGATCGGTTCCCTCAACAGTGCATTGTTATAAAACCAGGATGCCCTTTGGGCTTGGTCTCCTCTTCACATGTGCCTGCCTTGACCTTCTCCACCATGTTGATGCTGGTGCCATGCTTCTTGTATTGCCTGAAGAACCATGAGCTAAATAAGCTTTTTTTGTTGTTTTTGTTTTTTTCTCTTTTTTTTTTATTTGTACAAATTTATGGGGTACAAGTGCAATTTTGTTACATGCACAGATTGTACAGTGGTCAAGTCAGGGCCTTTAGGGTGTCCATCATCCAAAGAATATAAATTGCAACCATTGACTAATTTCTCATCATCCACCTCCCTCCACCCCATCACCTTCTGAGCCTCTGCGTCTAACATTCCACTGTCTACATCCATGTGAACACATTTTTTAGCACCCACTTAGAAGTGAGAACATGCAATATCTATCTTTCTGTGCCTGGCTTATCTCACTTGACATGGCCTCCAATTCCATCCATGTTGCTACAAAAGACATGATTTCATTATTTTTTATGGCTGAATAGTATTCCATTGTGTATATATACCATGTTTTCTTTAGCCATTCATTTGTTGATGGATACTTAGGTTGATTCCATATCTTTGCTTTTGTGAACAGTGCTGCAATAAACATATTAAGTGCTGGTATCTTTTTGATATATTGATTTCTTTTCCTTTAGATAGATACCCAGTTATGGGACTGCTGGATTGAATGGTATTCCTATTTTTAGTTCTTTGAAAAATCTCCATACTGTTGTAATAATAGAGGCTGTACTAATTTACATTCCCACCAACAGTGTATAAGAGTTCCCTTTTCTACACATCCTCACAAACATCTGTTATTTATCCTCTTAATAATGGCCATTCTGACTGAGGTAAGATGATATCTCATTGCGGGTTGTATTTCTCTGAGATTAGTGATGTAGAGCATTTTTTCATATACTCGTTAGCTATTTGTATGTCTTTTTTTGAAGGGTGTCTATCCATGTCCATTGCCCACTTTTTAATGGGATTATTTATAGCCAACTGATCTTTGACAAAGCCAACAAGAACATATATTGGGGAAAGGACACCCTTTTTAATAAACGGTGCTGGGGAAATTGGATAGCTATATTCAGAAGAATGAAACTGGGCCCCTATCTCTCACCACATACAAAAATCAACTCATGATGGATTAAAGATTTAAACATAAGACCCAAAACTATAAAAATACTACAAGAAAACCTAGGGAAAACTCTCCTGGACATTGGTCTGGGCAAAGAATTTATGACTACGATCTCAAAAGCACAGGTGACAAATACAAAAATAGACAAATGGGACTTAAACTAAAAAGCTTCTGCACAGCAAAAGAAATAATCACCAGAGTAGGTTGAAAACATGCAGAATGGGAGAAAATACCTACGAACTATCCATTCAACAGGGGACTAATATCCAGAATATACAACAAACTCAAAAAACTCAACAACCTCTTTTCTTTATAAATTTCTTTTTCTTCTTCTTTCTTTCTTCTTCTTCTTTTTTTTAAGACAGTCCTGCTCTGTCACCCTAGCTAGAGTACAGTGGCATCATCATAGCTCACTGCAACCTCAAAGTCCTGGGCTCAAGTGATCTTCCTGCCTCAGCCTCCAGAGTAGCTGGGACTAGAGGTGTGTGCCACCATGCCTGGCTAATTTTTCTATTTTTTGTAGAGACAGGGTCTTGCTCTTGCTCCAGCTGGTCTTGAACTCCTGAGCTCAAGCGATCCTCCTGCCTCAGCCTTCCAGAGTCCTAGGATTACAGATGTGAGCCACCACACTTAGCCAATTTCTTTTTCTTTATAAATTACCCAGCCTCAGATATTCTTTTATAGAAACACAAAACAAACTAAGACAGGGCTGAAACTCAAGCAACAGATGTGGTGATATGGAAGAAAAAGGGATTCTACAGTACACTGTATTCAACATAGTCACGATTGGAAAGTCATGCCAAAAAACACTCACGATGTGAAATTGGTCTTGGTGGTCGACTGGTGACCACCACCGAGGTTGAACTTAATTATCGTAATGCCCAGACTGTAGCACAGCCTCTGCTAAGACAGGTGTGAGGGACATGGCTCTAGGTCTGAAGGCCTGGCCCTGCTGCATGGGGAAGCCATGGGAAGTAGTATACGGGCACCGGACTTCAGGTCAGAAAGTCTGGCTCTGCCTCTCACTAAAAGCTGGATGATCCTAGACAAGTCTCTTAACCTCTCCAAGCCTCAGTTTCCTCATGTACAAAGAAAAGGTAGATAATATCTGTGCTGTGTTTTTCACAGGACTTTCACAAACACAATATGCAGGATGTGGAGTGCTGAAAGGAACCATCAAATGGAAGTCAATATTATCACCAACTACCATAACTCAGTGATTAGAGCATCTTGTTATTGCTTATAAGGTTGTGTTAGACCTGCCATCCCAGAGAAAAGACCAGAAATAAGCAGCTCTAAGGTGGTTGTCCTGTTCCTTCCAGGTCTTATGAAAAGAGTATGGTCTATGAAGAGGAGACAGAATGAGCTGCAACTCTGGCTTCAGAACTACAGGAGAACCCCAGGTGCAAGTTTAACCACTGTAAGCCCCTTTCCTCATATGCAGATGGGGAATAACAATGACCTTACAGTAGTGCTGCCAGTATGAGCAATTCATGTACCCAAAGCACTGGCCCAATGCCTGGCACAAAGTGGTCCTGCAGAAGTGAAAGCCACCTTGACATTATCTCTGAAATGGAAGTGGCCAGCCAACAAGTGGAATGTCCTACTGAGATATTTCAGAATACCCAGCCCAACACTTCCAGCAGCTCCACATGCCCTTTTTTGTTTAAAAATTAAACAAAAATCTCATTAATAATGTACTGGTATAAATTACGTGACCCCTCAGTAAAGGAAATGTATTATCCAGGGGTGAATGGCAAGACTTGTATATCATTTATAGGCTATGAATGTGTGCTGGTTTCTCAATTATCTTGTATGCCCATTTCCCAGTTAGATCCTCCATGGGTTCCTGGAAATGAATCAGCACTATTTGGAATCACTGGGTCTTGGTTCCTATGGAAATATTGTCCCAACAAGGACATTTGCAGATGCTTTTTCAGTCTCTTCCAAATCTCCTAAAACAGAAGCTGCACACTTCTCTGTAAAAAGCCAGTTAGTAAATATTTTAGGCTTCACCGGTCATACGGACAGTCTCTGTCACAACCACTCAACTCCTCCATGGTAGCTCCAAAAAAGCCATAGATAATTCATAAACAAATGATGTGGCTGTGTTTCAATAAAACTTGATTTATGGGCACCAAAATTTGAATTTCACATAATTTTCACACGTTATGAAATATTGCTTCTTTTTCGATTTTTTTTCAACCATTGCAAAATGTAAAAACCATCCTGAGCTTTAGGGATCCAAAACTGGCATGAGGACAGAATAGGCCCAAGGGCAAGTACTTTGCTGACACTTGTCCTAAAGGGATAACATGTCATCAGCCACAGATTTTTTTCAACTGCTGACCTCACCTTCCCAGCAACACAGTAAAGTTAATGACATTAATAATTCCCTTTGGGGGTGGGGGGAAGCAAGCTCACTCCCTACTCACTCACCGACAGCTTATCATCTGTTTACTTGACTAGCTTCTTGAAGGGGCTCATCTACCTTGGGTCATGTTCCCATCCAGGGATCCAGGGTCATATTCTTCCTTGGCAGCTTTACTGCCTCCCCTATGGCTTGTACACCTTTTTTGGCCACTATGTGTCACAACTCCGCAGCAGAACATGAAAAGTGATGGAAAGAGAGGCCTCAGCAGAGTCAGCAAGCAGATTGACACCTACCTCTTAAGCTAAGGGAAGTGCACTTTGCTCGCACTCTCATTATTCAGAAAAAACACTTAAGGCCTTCTCTAACACTGGCTGGCCAGCCATTTGAAGAGTGTTTATTAACTGGACTGTTTAGCTCATAATTTTTATATATTTTGAAATATAAAATAACTGGAGACAGTCCTGTAAGGAAGCCACACTGGATGGGGCTACAGTAAATGAGATTTTCCTTTATTCCTTTTGAATGCATCTGCTTGGTCATTTCTCCTTGATAGCCTGGGCTTGTTCATGCCCTGAGTGGGGCCTACTCTGGGTGCACAGTGAGCAAGGAGTGACGGTCTTTAACTAAGACACCCTCCTATCCTCACCACCAGTCTCTGAAACTCTCTTATCTGCCCTCCAATGGACTTCAGCTGATGTAAACAAAGGTCCCAGACTTAGTTCAGAGGGCTACATATTGACCACTGCAAATACAGGAAGGAAAACAAAACATCAGCATACTCCCTCTTAGCTATGAGAATGATAAAATTCCAAAATTAGTTTCCTTTCCTTTTCTAAGACAGTGTGGTAAATGGAATACAAGCCCTCCAAAGATATCCACATCCTAATCCCCCAATCCTGTGAATATGTTACCTTACATGGCAAAAGGGACTTTGCAGGTGTGATAAAGCAAAGGATGGTGAGATGGGGAGGTACTCCTGGGTTATGTGGACTCCATGTAATCACACAGGTCCCCTAAGAGGGAGGCAGGAGGGTCAGAGTCAGAGAAGGAGATATGATGATGGAAGAAGAGGCTGGAGTGATGTGAGGCCATGAGTTGCGGAATGCAGGCAGCTTCTAGAAGCTGGGAAAGGGAAGGAAATAGATGCTCCCCTAGCTCCTCCAGAGGGCATGAAGCACTGCCAAATAATTTTAGACTTCTGACCTCCAGAACTGCAAGAGAATAAATTTGTTTTGTTTTAAGTCACTAAGTTTGTGGCAATTTGTTACTACAGGAAACTAATACTGAGCAACTGCTAAAAATGTTACAAAAGGAAAGTGTAGCTTCTAAAAAGCCAGCCACTGAATCTCATCTCACCTAACCCTGAAGAATGAAAGGAAAGTTCTACTCCTCTTTCATGCAGGGTCCCTAAACTCCAAAACTACTGAACATTTAAATAAAATGAGGTATAAAAGGGAAGGTTGAAAGGGGTGAGTGGGCAGTTCGAGAACACTGTAGTCATATACAAAAAGCATTGCCCAAGAGGACTGCAAAGGATGAGATAGAAATGGAATGTGACTTATTTATAGCAAAGCCTGCCTCCCCTCTCAAGTGTGTGACAGAAGAGCTGTTTTAAAGTTTTATTCTTCAGACTTGGCTGCAGAACTTGGCTGCTTCTCAGAACTGTGCTTTTGTATTTAGCTTTAAAATATAAGAAGAACCCCACAGTTAAACTGTAGGCAGAGGTGGTGCAGGCAAGAAAAATGCTGTGGGGAGTGGAAAGAGGTTGAAATGTTATTCTTATTTAGTTAGTTGCTTAAGAAAAACAAATAGAGGATAAAATAGCAAATGGCTTGGAAAGGTTCCAAGTTGAAAATGTCTGAATACCCCAACGCCAACGGAGCTCTCAGGATAAGGGTGGTGCAGCAAAGCCACTCAGACACTGGGACGGGGATGTGGTGCAGAGGCAGAAAGGAGAGAAAACACAGGCCCTAACTGTTAGAAATCCCCTCACTGTCTCTCTGAAGTTCAATGACACAGAATTTTTACGACAACCCAGGGAAGCCCAGTCTATCTATGCGGAAACCAATATTGACCTCCTAGTAAACAATATATACCAGGAGTTGTGACACAGGTCACAACTAAATTTTGCTACTAATAATAAGTAAGACACTAAATAATTAAATTATAGCGCAGTATCCACTTAACAGAATATTATGCAACCTTTAAAACTGTGATGATGGCACATTATGCACACATTAATGCTTAGGATATGGTAGGAAAGCACAGAACAGTATACACTGTGATTACCCACTAGGTTAATATATTATATATAGTACTGATACAAATTAAAAGACCGGGAAGAAACAGACCAAAATGTTAACTTTAGTCATATTTGCATGGCAGGAATATATGAGACTTTTTTCCTCTACTTCATGCTTCGATTCTTTTGAAATTAAACTATTACTTTTAAAATGGAAAACAATTATTTGCTAAAAGGAAAGAAAGAAAATAGGTTGGTGGAAAGCTCGGCTTTACCAATATCTTATCATGTGAGTTACAGAGCTAAAAGTGTTTCTGTTTTCTTGCATTAGGGTCTTTATATGAAGAGTGAGGCTATAATTAGGTTAGGTACATCTCTTCTATCTAATACTATAAAATATACTGTCTCCTAAAAACAGCTGATGTTTTCTTATCACCAGGCCTTTGCTCACATCCTTCCCATTACCCGGAATTACTTCTCAAGTCTTTTCTACTGTGTCAAACCCTACCCTTTCTTAAGGACATAATGCAAGTCTTTTCTTCAAATTTCTTCCTCCTCTATAAGCCTGCCTTGTCCATACTAACTCTTTTACAATTACAAACTTGATATTTTCTTTGTTTTTTTTAATTTTTTTTATATAACTCAATTTCTTCCCCCAAACCACAGACTTTTTGGAATAAAAGCAATCAAGCAAACCTAGATTCAAATCCTGATACCACCAACTTAATGCTAGTTATTCAGGCCTTCTGATCCTCACTTCCCGTGTCTGTAATACCACCTACCTAACAAGCTATTCTGATGATTAAATGACTGGCTATGTCTACAGCACCCACCATAGTATCTGGTACACAGTGGGTGGCCAATAAATGCTTATAATCTTGCACCACTCTCGGTCTGGTGCTGTGCTACTTTTCATTCCTCACACGATGCTTTGCCAGAAGCAAAGGTTCAATAAATACACTACTTCTTGATTTGATTTTTACCAAGAGCACTACATTTCAGGCAGAGGCAAACTATAAATTGTTATGGATTGAATTATGTCCCCCAAAAAGACATACTGAAGTCCCAACTCTTGGTACTTGTATATGTGACCTCATTTGGAAGTGGGGTCCTTGCAGAGGCAATTAGTTAAGATGAGGTCGTTCTAGATTGGGAGGGTGGGAGAACCTAAATCCAATGACCAGCGTCCTTATGAAAAGGCCATGTGCAGACATAGAGGTAGACACACGGGGAGGAAGCTCACGTGGGACAGAGGCAGAGACTGGTGTGATGCAGCTGCAAGCCAAGGACCACCGAGGGTTTCCAGCAGACACAGAGAGCTAGGAAGAGGCATGAAAGGCGTCTTCCCTGGAGCCTTCCTTAGAAGATGGTCCCGCCAATGCCTGGATCTCAGACCTCTCGCCTGCTGAACTATGAGAGAATAAATTTTGGTTGCTTTAAGCCACACAGTCTGAGGTACTTTATTACAGCACTCTAGGAAACCAATACAGGAATATTCAGAAGTGTCATACTGAGAGACAGAAGCTACTTCCTGTTTTCTAAACCAAAAATGTCTCTAGAGCCTGGTAAGATTTCCTCCACATAAAGCTTCTTTTCAGGTCCATGTCATATTAGAGTTATTTGCCTGAATTTATTCCCCCTTTCTAGAGTTTCACAGAACTAGTTTGGAGTGAATGAATATCATCTTGTTACCATGGTGACATTGGGCTCCGGCATCATTCTCCTCCTGCTACCTACCCTAGTGACGGGTGCCATCACCACCCAGCCTCCCAGCCAGATCCTGGCCACCAGCCTTGAGTCCTTCTCTCTCACCCTCTCAGTTCTATTTCCTAAATGTGCTGAAAGTTTCTCTTACTTTTTCTTCTTCTCCACCACCACCACCTTATTCCAATACAACACTCAGGAAATGTCTTTTCTAAAACATTTTAAGAGCAAACTGAGGCTGTGGATGGATCCATCTTCTTTCAAGACCAATGTGCTGGGGTTCTACTTCTAACAATGGCTAACTAGATGTTTCAGAATAACTCTCCTGCTGAGAGCAACTAGAAAGGCTGAAAAATGTTTTGTTAAATGTGTTTGAAGGTATTAGAGAGCACCAAGGAAGTAAGAATTTGTGAGGCCACGATCTGAAAGAAGAAGAAAGCTTAGAAGGTGAGCCCAGCAAGTGCAAGTACTTTTCCCTCTCAAGGACATTGCCAATTTCTTAAGTAAAAACATGACTGAGAAGCTGAACAGAGCTTTTGGCAGTCTCACAGAGCTTAAGGGACCCAAATTAGAGGTTAGAGTCCACCAGGGAAAAGGGGCTGAATGAACACCCAAAGTTTTGGTTGGAACCAGAAAGAGTCCCTACAAAGAGTAAAGGTGTTCTAGAAATATACTAGTTCTAAGAAGAACTAAACTCAAGCTACAAATAATTTCTGTATCTGACTAGATTAAGGTAACATGCCTCTATTTTAATTGACTGACATTAAAAAAATAGTTAAATTCTTTTAGGAGTAAGATAACATTCTCCTAGAGCCTCAAATTATCTCCCTGATATTAGTAAAATAAACAATGTCTAGAACTTAATAACTAGAAATATAAAAAGAAAGAAGAAGAAGAAAGAAAAAGATAATAGAAACAGTCCAAGTTAGAAAGATTTTTAAGTATCAGATACAGACTTTATTATTAATGTTTCGGAATTAAATGACAAAATAGAGAACTTTAGCAGGAAACAAGAAACTATAAAAAGGAATTAAATGGAAATTTAAGAAGTCAAAGGGCAATACTTTGTATCCCACTGAATACAAATTCAATGGGATAAATTTAACCAGATTATCCAACTGCTGAAGAGATAATTAGTGAACTGGAAAATAAGTCAGCAGAAAATATTGATATTGAAACACAAAATGGGAGTGAAGAAGGAATCAAAACTACATAAAAGAGCATAAGAAACATGAAACTCAGAGGAATAATGTCATAATATATGAACACAGTCCCAAGAAGACAGAAAAGAGAAAACTACATATAAACAAACTTTGAAGAGTTAATGGCTGAAAATTTTCTAAGTACCAATCAAATATAAAGAAGTGCTATGAACTTTAAGGAGAACAAATAAAAAATAAAAGTACACCTCATAAAAAAAACTGCTAAAACCAAAGTCATAGAAATCTTAAAAGCAGCCAAAGGGAAAAACAGATTACATTCAAAGGAGCAACAATAAAGCTTACAGCTAACTTTCCAACAGAAACAATGGAAGCCAAGAGACAACGACAATTATCATCAAAGTATGGAAAAAAAATGATAATCTAGAATTCTATTTCTAGAAAAAAACACCCTTCAAAATGTAAAAATGAAACAAAGCCATTTTAGACAAATAAAAACTGAGCAAATGTATCTTCAGCAGACCTGCACTAAAGAAAATACTGAAAACAGTTTCAGGTGTAAGCAGGGAGATAAAGCAATAAAGGGTAATGGAAAAGGTAATTTTTGAGGAAATCTATATAACTATCATATTTAACAAATAAAACAAAAATTTTATTTTTAAAAATGATAAAATTTTACAGGGTTTACAAAGCAAAGAATATGCCCCTAACCATATCCCAGAATATCAGTAGCCATCTTCCTTCCAAGGCAATTATTGGGTCTACCAGGAGGTAAATCCAGTAGACTAACTACAGGATCATTCCAAATATGAATCCTATTCCACTGTAATTATTTAACTAGTTTCCTCTCAATGGATATTTGATTTATTTCCAATCTTTGGATATTATTTACTACAGAGCTATCAATATTCTTTTGAAATAGGCATATGTCTATATATTTATATCTTTGCATATTTTTCCATTCCCTCATTGGAATACATTTTTAGAATCAAGAACACTAATCAAAAGCTCTGTCTATTTTCTGTTTAGATTTGTATTTGCATCGGCAAACTAATAGAATTTTTAAAAGTAATCCCCCATCCTCCAATGATTTAAAACTTATTTTTTCACAGATTAACTATTAGCTTTTAATTTCTCTTGTTCAAAATCCTGCCGATAGGGAATATGCTCTGTGACCATTCAAGTTCTCCAGAGGGTAAGAATACTGCAAAGGAGTGTCAACAGCAAGAGTGATAAACTGCCAAAATGTAAAATCTTACACTCTCTGAAATGAAATGAGGGGAGAAAATTGGAAAGATGAAATGAAGACTTAAACACACCAGAGGCTTTTCAAATGAGAAAGCTATACTCATGGAAACACATCCTATTAAACTCCACTGAGCTATTCCCCACACTAAATATACCATCCCTTCATCTGTGGACACTGATACCACTGGTGTGGGACTTGCCTGCACGCCTGTCTCCTGCCACCCAAGATAATGTGATGGGGGAGCTTTTCTTCCAGCAAGTCTAATCCTGGAGGAAAAGGAAAACAGAGCAGTTTTTTTCCTAAGGCAATTTAAAAAAAAAAAAAAAAAAAAAACTTCAAAAAACTTAATGAAAGGAATTTTAAAATGCAGACTGAACAATTAAATGAGTTACCCCAAACATTCTCTGAAGTTAGTCCTTGGGAATTTTATTTAATGTTAAAAGAAAAGAAAAGAAGAGAAAAGAGAAGACAGAAGAGAAGAGAGAAAGAAAACAAGCCCTAAGTGTTCAAGACCAAAAAGCATTTGTTTTAAACATTCTGACATACCTGGTTTTAAAGTTTTGCCTGGGTTAGCTTTTTATAAAAAATTTAAAAGAAAGGCTAGGAAAAGGAACAAATACTAAAATGTGTGTTTCTTTATTTTAGATTATGAAAACCCTAGAATGTTGGAACTGAAGAATGTTTTTGGGATCACCCAGCCCAGCTAACCCCACTTCACAAATGAAAGAACTGAACTTAACAAAAAGTAGAAACAACTTACGCATGGCCATACATGAGCTAGTAGTGCAGCTAGAATAAATACCCAGATATCTTGGTCCGGTTACATACTCTTTCCACGGCACTCTTGATTTATCCATAAACAGGGAAGAGAGGGGCAGGTGATCCAGGTCTACAGGTATTTGGTTCAAAATTTTGTCCCAGGAGACTTTCTGAGAACCCCTACGTATAACCTAGTGAAAAGACCCCAGGTCATTCCTGCTCCTTACCCTCAAGTCCTCCCTACATCTTATCAGTAACCCATCCAGTTGATTCTCCTTCCTAAACATCTCTCAAACATGTCTATCCCCTCATCTATATTACCACTGCCACTGGTTTGGACATCATTTTTCCTCACTTGAATTCCTGTAAAATCTCCAAACCATTCCCCTATCCACGATGCTACCCTTTCTCCTACACTCTCCCTCTACACTGAACTCTCTCCACGTTGGCCACACATTGAGCTCCACACTGACGTCTCTACTTGAGATCCCATTCCCCACACTGAACATACGATTCCCCTGCTTTCAATCCTTTTATGGAGAATTTTCTCATCAAGAAAAACAAAGTCTCAATGGTTTTCCTTTGCTTGTGGGAAAATACCTTGCATGAGTTAGGGTCTTCATCAGTTAACAAATGACACACATAATATAGGACAATTCAAAGAAAGTTTATTGCCAAAAGGACCAAGTGTAAGGAAGCACAAAGGCACAGAGGAATTATAAAGGAACACTCAGAAACCCCTGGCCAGTAGAACTATGTGGTAGATCAGTGGTCCCCAGCCTTTTTTGGCACCAGGGACCGGTTTCGTGGAAGACAATTTTTCCGTGGACCGCAGGTGAGGGTGGAGGGGAGGCAGAGCTCAGGCGGTGATGCAAGTGATGGGGAGTGGTTGTAAATACGGATGAAGCTTCACTCACTTGCCCACCACTCACCTTCAGCCGTGCAGCCCAGTTCCTAACAGGCCATGGATCGGTACTAGTCCACAGCCTGGGGGGTGGGGACCACAGAGGTAGATGGCTTCTAAAATGGCCCACAATGATCTCCTGGATTCCAATGACTCCTGATACTCAAACCCTCATGTAAACCCTTCACCTTGGCTGAGGGCTGAACCTAATGGCTTGTTACTAACAAAAGGGATGGGATATCATGTCCAAGATTAGGTTATAAAAGACTAAGGCTCCCACCACCCACCCTCCCTCTCTGACTCTTCTCACTTGCCCACTCTGATGAAACAAACTGCCATGCTGTGAGCTGTTCTGTAGCAAGGAACCTAGAGTGGCCTCTGGCCAACAGCTGGTGCGGAACTGAGACCATCATTCCAAACAGCCCTTAGGAAACTGAATGCAGCCAACAGCTGCATGAGACTCCCGATGAAACTGCAACCCAGCCAACATCTTGACTGTAGCCTTCTAAGAGACACTGAGAGCCAGAGAACCCACCTAATCTGCACATGGATTATTCAACCCACAGAAACTGTGACATAATCAATGTCATGTTTAAGCCATTGACTTTTGGGATAATTTATGACACAGCAATAGATAACTAATACACATTGGAACCACCCCAAGGCCCAAACAGATGAGTAGAGGAAAAAGGTGCGACCATCTAGAAGAGGGGAGGGGCCTGCCTTGAGAGAGTCAATGACCTTCAGTCAAGGCATCTAGCAAGTGCAAGACCTTGCAGACCACAAGCCAGGGGAAGAAACACCCCGTCTTTGCTCTTCTCCTTCCCTC
Source organism: Lemur catta (assembly GCF_020740605.2). Classification (NCBI taxonomy): domain Eukaryota; kingdom Metazoa; phylum Chordata; class Mammalia; order Primates; family Lemuridae; genus Lemur; species Lemur catta. The sequence continues at coordinate 27,666,760 of NC_059128.1, forward strand.
CCATCTCTCCTCAGACTTCTATTGACCAAACTTGATTGAAAGGCAAAATTCAGAGGAGCCCTGTAGACATGGTCCACATGGCTCAGCCTCTAGGGCAGAGAGCAGCATGTAGAGAGGTAGAACATAGGGGTGGAGGCACAAAGCAAAGATATCTGCACAATTTCCAAACTACCTGGCATGATACATAAGGTCTTTTGTGATGTGACCTTGATTTACCTATATACCTTTATTTCTCAATCTTTCATCACAGAAATCTAGCTTCATGAAAACAGCCACTTTAAGTTTCTAGAACTCAGTATACAACGTCACAACTCTGTGCCTTTGTACGTGCTAGTCCTTCTGCCTCCTACACCTTTTCTCCCCTTTTCCTATTCATCTTCCAAGAATTAAGGCAGGTCCAAATCCTCTGGATGTCTTCTACGACACCATCATCTCCCTTCCCCCTCAGCTCTCCTCTACCAGCACCATAAGTGCTTGTTCCCTACCTCTTCCCCCACTGTCCTATGGGCTCATTCATGACTCAGCCCTAACATCTAACATATCTGGCATACAAACACCACTTCATACATGCTCGCTGATTAAATCATTTCTAATCCTCATTATGCCTTGGTCACCAGGACCTGCAGGTTTCCAGACTCTCAATTATGTGGGTTCTACCACTGCCATCTGTGAATTCCAAAACAACATCCTAGTCCTAGCGTCCTCCATAGCTTTGCCTCTTCCAGGCTAGATTTTTCCCTTCTTATTGCATGCCATGGCCAATGTAACTAAAATAGTGCTACGTTTACTTTCTGGAAGTATGCCTAAACCAACTTCTGCCCAGGACTCCAAGGGCCCTAGCTCATTAGGGAGAGCGACCTGGGGGTATCACAGCAATACAAAGGGTAGACTCACCAGCAGAAAAGGAGTCAATAACTAGAAACTAATGGGTAAAGAAAGCCATCAACAACAAGGCTATGCAACTACCCCTTTGATATACAAGAATATTGGCTTTTTCTTCTTCCTCTAAAACTCCTGATTCATCCATGACACTATATATTACTGACATTTTACAATGTTGCTACTTAAATGCTGTTGCCGTTACCTATATAATATACAATTAGTACTGCAAGATGATAATTGTACAAATGTCTTAAATCTTATTAGCAAGCCAAAAAAAACAGGCTGCCACCAAGAAGATACTTTATCTAACTTTCCCTGTTGAATGTTAAATCTTTACAATTAAAATTTTTTCTTCCAATGCCTGACTAAATTGGGTTTAATCTCAATCCAATTTAGATTATCTACAACTGTCCAAAATATTTCCAGAAAAGTTCAAAAGACCTTTAAATGTGCATAAAGTCTCACAACATTAATATCAAGGAAGTATATTAACTTCCAAAAGATCAAAAAATTATAGAATGGAATTTTGCAATCATTTCAGAAAAGTACCTGCACATTATTTAGATCCATTCCTTCACTTGGCAGAAGAGGAAATGAAGTCAAAGTAATATTTTATTTATTAAGCTAATGCTGGATATACAGAGGTCATTTTTTAATTCTTCTTTCTACTTTTCATGAACACAGAATATATTCTTTTCGTGTTGGAAATATTTTACAATTAGGAAGGAAGAGGGGAAAGAAAGAAAGAGGGAGAAAGAACAAGAAACAGAGTTAGGAAGCAGAAGTTTCCCATGCAGAGAACCAAAGCTGGAACCAGAGACTCAGAGCCCTCAGACCCCAGTTTGGCATCTTCCACCCCACTGTACTGCATCCTGACCCAAGCCTGGGTCAAGTGAAGCTATAATTTTCTCTGTCCACCCACCATTTAAGAGCCCAAAGTTCTACCAAATCAAATTACCGGTCTAGTTGGGGAAATATGTCAAATATATCAAACATTGTTAATACCACTCAGAAAACCAAACAAATTCAGAAAGCAATCTAATATTACTCAAAAGAATTCCTAGTCATAAAAGAGGGGGAACATTTCAGAAAACCTTTACCCAAGAAACAAAGGTCCCAGCAAGTAGAATGAAACTTTAGCAGTACAAATGTGAGACATTAACCCATGTTCACTCTTCCAGAATGAACATGAAAGCCAAAGTTCCGCCACATATTATTTTCATCAATTTAATGTAACCTATGGCTACTGCACTCCAACAATGTGGTAATAGCAGTTTGTGGTTGATGACACGGTAGAACCATGGTGTGTAGAAAGGACACTGACAGGGACAGCCAGGCTTCCTGGATACAATCACAGCTTCGCTGGGAAATTGCTGAGTAACCTTAAGCAAGCTAATAATCCTCTCTAGCCCTTTCATTTTTTTCATCTATAAAATAAGACAAGAAAATCTCTAAGATAAAGCTACTAAAGCCCCTTAATTCTAACACTAGGATAAGAGCTTGGCACTTCTACATCTTGAGGGATCTACAAGTAATTACGAAATCAAAACTCTAATTCAAAACACCAAATTTCCCATTACTTTGCAACACACACTATACCTGGATATCGTAAAAGATGCTAAATAAGTGTTTTTCAAGCTTAGTTGGGCATCAGATTCTTCTGAGAACATCTTGGAACTCAGATTCCTAGGACCCAGTTGAGACCTATAAAATGAAAATGCCTTGTGGAGGGGGTCCTTTGAGGATTGGTATTTTTACAAAGCACCCCTAAATGATATGACGTATAGCTAGATTCAAATGTCATCACTCCATTGGGCAATTTGATAACCCAGGATCCTTAGGATCTAGGAATACTAAAAAGCTTAACAGGTCTGGGTGTCTTAACGAATAATTAAGGTTTTCTTTTAAATATATCTTTAACGTAACCAATACATTTTTCATACATATCTCCAATCCAAAATGTGACTATGAAGGATGAAAAAGTAAGTTAGAAACTCTGTTGAAGTCAGTAAATAAGTCATGCTTTGAGAACGTGCTACTTCTCACAGTTAATGACATGAAAAGAAAATGAAGTGTATTCTGAAAAATGTGGGGGCTTAAGAAATCCACCCCTCATTACTCATATGTCAGAAGGTTACCATTCTAAATGGCATTTAAAAGTCACAACAACATTATGGACATAATCATCCCACTTATTACTCAAAAGTTTACCAGAAGCTTCATTTCTCTAGAATTGGCTTTTTAAATGTCAGCGTCTGAATCAACACAACACAGTCCAAGCAAAAATTTCACACTGAAAATGTGTGACAACAAGAGAAAGAAACAACAAACGAAAGAAAACAAAAACGAAAGTACCCTTTTTTAAAATGTAAATTTTAGTTGTAGATATCTAAGAAAAGATTTGATCTGATGGCTACGACCTTGAATAAATGATTACACAAAAAGGATATCCATAAAAAATACTTTAAATTGCCACTGGTTTCAGGCTTCAAGATTTGACCTTTACTGATACCTTGAGGATAATGTCCTACTGTGGGTAAGTTCTTGGTCCTAGCTACAGCTCTGGCAGTAGAAATTTATGTGACTATCCCGTGGTTCAAGTACCACTATGGTGTAAATAATTATGTCCAGTTAACTAGGTTTAAAATTATTCCAGGGCCTGGGTCCACATTGTGCAATAAGTGTGCCTTCTTTCTTTCTAATAGATTGAACAGATTCAATGTTCCTTTTATAGTAATTAATTAATATAGTAAATAACATGAACACACACATACCATCTTCACAAATTTGTCACAAGGAAGCAAGAAATATTGTCATTACTAGTGGTCATTTCTCTAAGAAACTATAGCAATTGACAACTTTGCTTCTAAAACCAGAAAAGAGCCCCTAATACTACCCTGAAAGTAAAAACTAAATTCTCACAAGCCTGTAGGAAGTTTTTTCCCTTCAATATAATACCAAACATGCTAGTAGAAAGGTGTTCAGATTGCATGACCTTTACATTTCCTATTCACCTTTAATAATCCATGGATTTGCAATCCCTTGAATAATATAAAAAATATTTGTTGTTTTCATGTGTCTCAAAAAAGCAACTCAGTGTATGAATTTACTTTAGTCAACTTATTAACAGCACCAACATTTATACATTTTGTCTCTATAGGATCTAAAGATAAAAGAAAAACAAATATTAACTATAGACCACATTACGGAACAAGTAGGATATAAGATGCCTACTCACTTTATCTAAATGGATCTTCACAATAACCTTCCTCCTGCATGTTTTCTTCTTTTTATAAATGAAAAAATTTGAGGCTCATGGAAGTTAAATAACCAACTTAAGGTCATATTGCTAGAAAGTGTTAAAGTTGGAATTTTAACCCAGGTCTGACTCCAAAGCTTATGTTCCTGCCAGCCTGGCACAGGGTCCTGCAGTTTGGGGTTGGTTAAGAAGGTAACAATGAGTAAACATCTTTCTATTATTTTGTATGCTCCACTAATTGCTTAGCCTCATTAATCTATATTTTATTTATAATTTAATAAGCATCTTTCTTAGAGATGGGTTATCTAAGAATTCTCTTGCAAAGCAAAGATTACAGAATTTTACACTCAAAGCAAGAACAATTTGAGAGCTCTATTTTTACAAGGAAAAGACAAAAATTTACCATATTGATCATCCAGGAATATCTAGTCCAACATTGCCCATATGATTAACATAGATAGAACACAGTCTTACAGAACACACAGAACTGAGCAGACAACTCATACAGTTACTGAAATGAATGAACATTAACTCATTTCCTTATTAACATGTAATGCAGTTAGGCTTAATTTTCACAAACATGCAAACATTAGGAATGTGTATAAGAAGCAACTATTTCCCCAAATTCAACATGTGCAAAAATAAACTTATGTGCCATAGTTTCTTCCTTTAAAATGAATTTTTCTTCCAAATGTCCCTATTTGAACTAATAGCATCAATAGCTTTCATTCGCCCAGCATCCAAAACCTACTCATCTTTGACCCTCTACTCTCCTCCTAATTCCACATTCAGTCAGTTTCCAAGTCATTTTTAATTCAAATTCTTTAATACTTCTTATCAGTCCCTCTCACTTCCGAAAGCATTTCCCAGACTAGATTAGGGTCCTTTTTACCTTTCACACAGATACAGAAATATCCCCCCTAGAGCCTCCACTCTATCTTGATAACAATCCCCTGGGCACACTGGGGCAAGACGCATAATTCCAAAAAGATATTGATCTTACAATTCCCAGCACACAGGTTTGTCACAAATAAATTGCCTATAAGCCAACACTAAAATCTGGCTCCATCCAGCCTCTCTTCCTAAAATCTCACCTTCATTTACTCCTTGTAATTTACTGTTTACTTTCCTCAGCTCTGTGCCTCTGCTGAACGCATCTCATCACCTGGAATGTTCTTCCTCTCTGCTTTCCACATAAAGCAATCCCATCCATCTTTAAAACTGAGTTCAAAGATCACTCCTCCACAAGGCTATTCTGACGTCTGTGGCTGGGAGAAATTGCCCCCTCCTCTGAGATTATATAACTAACACTCTACATGCTCCACCATTTTGGAAATTAACATTCAGACTCTATAACACTCAGTTGTGTATATCTTATATCTCCTACCAACTGTAAGCATATCTCATGTGAACATACCTCTGTATCTCCCACGGCACTCAGCCCAGACCTTGTACATACTATGAGTTCAAAGAACTTAAGTTAATGAATCTTACATTAAGGCCTTTCTACTGAAGGAGAATATGTCTCCAACAGCATTGCTTAGGCAACCTTTGGGTTTAAAGAAAACTAAACGGTATAATATTTTTCAAATGTTAAATACCAAGTGTTCAAGTATAATAAAACTTAACTTGCTTGAGTTTTAGAACGAAAGAATCAGAGGATAGGAGAAGAAAATATTCATTTATGAGTCAAGGCAATTTAGGCAGAAAACATCTGTCTTGCCGCCAACCCATCAGTCAGCCCTGCACAGAACACGACCCTACACACAGGCAGCACGCACAGCATTTAACCAGACGCCTTACTTTGCAGTAGACTATCATGTTGGGAGAACTCTCCTCTGGGTCCGCAATCCCCACCGCTCTTTGATCCCCGGGTCCCTGAGCCATCCTGGGCGTCTTCACTCACACTGAAAAAATAAATGAACAGACCATTAAATCAGGAAGGAATTATACAAAGAAAGCTTTGAAATGCAAAGAACTAAGTATCTTTCGGCAGATGTCATGAAAACAAAAAAAAAATGATATAATTTCTTATTTTTCCTCATTTATTTAAGAGGTATTAAAAAAAGGGGGATAATTGTGGTCTTACTACCTACATACATTCTTCTAATCCCAAAGCAACATGTTCTTTCTTTTCAACCCAGAATCATGTACCCTAGGAGTGAATATATGCTGCTCTTGAATAATCTCCTGAAGACAGATGAAGCCAATCATTTTGATGTTGATTCTGTCTTGCCAAAGCTCATTTTCTGATTAATTCTGTGCATTAAAATATGAATAATTTATTAGGGAAATGCAAATCTAGACCACAAGGAGGTACCACTTCATACCATTAAGATGATTATAATAAAAAAAAAACCCTCAAATAAGTACTGGCAAGGATATGGGGAAAGCAGAACCCTCATACATTACTGGTAGGAATATAAAATGGTATAGTCACTGTAGAAAACAGTATTATGCTTCCTCAAAAAGTTGAACATAGAATTACCAAATGATCTAGCAATTCCACTTCTAAGTACATACCCAAAATAACTGAAAACAAATATTCAGACAAATTCTTGTATGCAAATGTTCACAGCAGCACTATTCACAATAGCCAAAAGGTAGAAACAACACAAAATGCCCACTGGTGGATGAATGGATAAGCAAAATGTGTGTATACGTACAATGGGATATTATTCAGCCATAGAAAGGAATGAAGGACTGAGACTTGCTACAACACGCATGAACTTTGAAAATATTATGCTAAGCGAAAAAAGCCAGACACAAAATGTCACATATTGTCTGAGTCCATTTATGTGAACTATCCAGAACAGGTAAATCCATAGAGACAAAAAACAGATTAGTAGGTGCCAGCGGCTGGAGTGAGGACGGAGTGGGGTGATTGCTTAATGGATACTGGGTGTCCTTCAGAGATGATGAAAATATTATGGCACTAGATAGAGGTGACAGTTGTAGAACACTGTGGATGTACTAAATGCCACTGAATTATACACTTAAAGATGGTTAATTTTATGTTATGTGAATTTCACCTCAATTAAGAAAAATGAATATATTTAATGTGGTCTTTTTAAAAGCCTGACAACAGTGACACAATAGGCATATGAAATTTTTGAATAAAGAAGTAAGTTCCATTCTTGGTGTGGCACCATGTTAGCTGTGCGACCTTGAGCAAGTTAAATAACCTGTTGGGTTCCTTTTGTTAATTTCCGTTCAGCGAATGCCTGCTCTGTGTTCAGAATCACGCCAAGGCCCCTTCCTCTACGCTACTCTCATCAGTAAAATGCGAATTCCACCGGGTTCTGCACAGGAAGGGTCAGATAAGCTGAGTGTGAAAGTATAGTATAAAGCCATAAAAGTCCTATACAAATGTTATCACTAATCTAAGAAACTGCCTGGGCTATTTGTACAAAATTCACAGGCTTTTCATCAAAGAAACTTTTATAAATACCATACTTCACAGGAAAGGTAATTTCAATTTATAATAAAAACTCAGGAAACATTTTATTATAAAATAAGTTGGTACCAAAGGTCATTCCATAAAAACAAATCTCAGTGAAAGAGGGAGGAGAGATAGGAATTCGTAATTTATGCTAAGAATTTAATTGCCCAAAATATCCCATTTGAATAACATCGCCTGCTTTCTTCATCATTTATGAATAAGGATGTTTTAGAATTAGATTACAAAAAGAGATAAAGAGCATCATTCTATTATCTCTACCCACTGTAATATCAGTATTTCTATGAATATAGTACTACATGGAAACACTGATTATTATTCTAATCAGTGGCTTTTAAAGTTAAATGAACAACATGGTTCCATTTTTAAACAACTATTTAGTTGCCTACTCCTTTGCCTTAATACAGAATATGACAGGGCATGAAAAACAAAAATTGAGCCCATTAGTGTTTGCTCATTTATCTGTGGAACACAGCCCTTGTGGGTTTCTGTTGCTGTATTTTAAAATGAACACTTTCACTTTAATGAGCGTATTCTCTTCCGCCTAGAAAACTGTGTTATCATGGCAAGGTTGGACGTGACCTAGAAACAAACGTGTCAGCTCTCCCTCTGCCTATCCCTGGCCTCCCCCTCCCACCCACAGAAGCATTTCTGGGTGTTAAAACAGGCTGATGTTCCAGGGTCTGGACTTCAAACTACTAAGTGAATGTGGACGGTCTTTATGTTAGGAATTTTAGTGAGTCTACTACTCAGTAGAAAAGCTTCTATTTTGGGTTCCTCTATTAACTCATTTTTGAAACTCAGACAAGCAATTTAACTTTTCTGTGTCTAGAAAGAATCATTTCTAAAATAATAATGTACCTACCTTCTAGTCCCTATGTCAACAGATGTCAGGGAGAACTGGATGTGAAACCTACATAGGTAGGTTTAAATTAAATTCATTGACTGCAAGGCTGGGGTTCATGAAATTAAAGGACTAGATTTGCATTCATTGCAATACAGTATAAATACTTCTTTTACATGGAGTACAATGGAAACGAATAGGAATGTTTTAAATTTTGTGGTAAACAAAAAGAGAGCCTTCTTCATTTTATTTATATTAACATATACTGCATGTACATACACACAGTAAATAATCTGGGGACTTTTACTTTAATGTTTGAAGAATGTCAGTATTTTTTCTGCAAACACATAGCTGCATTTCAATAGAAAGAAAGTGTGTTAATATTATGTTCCTATAATGACTCATGGCTAACAAAAGAGGAAAACTGAAAATAAGCTAAGACCATGCATTCTACAACCTCCAAGAAGGGACAATATAGCTTAGTGGTTACTAAGATCATCAGACAGATCCACATTTGAATCCAGGCTCCACCACTTACTGGCTGTGTGATCTGGGGCAGGTTACTTCACCTCTCTGTGCGTTTTGTTCCCTTATCCATCACAAATCTCAGTCCCAGCACAGTGGAAAGCCCTCTGAACTGGGAGGCCTTGGTCGCCCCCTGCTCTGCAACTAACTAGCTGTCAGAAGCAAGTCAGGCCACGGCTTGTCTAGACCTCAGCTGGACATTAGCTATAAAAACCAGCATCCTTAAAGTTCCTTCCAGCTTCAATCTAGAACCTCAGAACTTCCAATTTTTAATTTTGCTTCAAAGGCTCTCACCAGAATGTTCCATGCCACCTCTCTCCACCATCACTGCCTACCTAGCCCTTCTCCTCTATTCATGGCAGTGCTCTCAGCTGCATGTCTCAAAGAATCACAAAACCTCAGGGTGGAGCGTCCCCTGTCTGACTCAGCATCCCTCCCCACGAAGCAATTCCTGTAACACCGCCACCCACCACTAGGTTCTCTGAGACCAAACATTCATTCTTTGAGCAAATGTGCTGAGCATCTACTTTCACAAGGCTCCACGCTAGGCCCCGGGGATACACAGAGAAATCAGACACAGGTGCTCTCCTTAAAATGCTCAGAGTCCAGTAGGGGTAACAGACGTGCCCACAAAGAGGACATAGTGATGTGTAAGTGCTCTATTATGATGGCACAGAGCAGGGGGAGGTGACAACTGAGATCGGAGTAGAAGGATGAGGAGGAGCCAGGGGAGGCGGAGTTTGCCGTTCAGCCCAGGCTGCAGCAGACGCAGGCATGGAAACCTGCAGCCCCAGGAGGGGTTCAGCACCGCGCTAGACCCTCGGGAGAAAAACACCACGAAGACGATCTGATCTCAAAGAGATTAAGGGGGCGACAGCCAAGAGTGTAGGATGAGCTAACAGGGACTGGCACCAACCTGAATTCATAGGACTTCTTCATTTCCTTGTGGATCAGGGATTTCCCCACTAGAAGGCCAGTTCTGCATAGGCAGGGGCCTTGTCGCTGGGTTCACCCTCGATCTGTGGCATCTACAACAGGGCCTGGCGCATAGTAGGTACTCAAATATTTTCAAATGAATGATGGAACTGATGAGATTCCACCAAGATGCAGTGAACACTTTCTGGAACATTCATCTGGATAACAAGCCATTAAAACTTTCCCCAAATGAAGGCTCTTTACCAAAAATGACCCATGTGTGGAATCACACGTGAAGATTGTCCCCAGGGTTTATTGATAGGGGCCAGCCCTAAACTCAGGAATTCATAAGTAGTTTAGTAAGAAGGTACTACATGGGGAAGGTAGAAAATACAGTGAGGGGAGACCCTGTGAATAACAGAACAATTGAACATCTGTGACAAACAGATTAGCAAAGTCTATGAAAGTCAGGACTGCGCCTACAATTTATTCCAAACTTACCTGGCATTTGTAACTGGCAGTTATAACAAATGCCTGCTGTTTTCTTTATAGCCCAGCCCCCCTGGAGCAAGCACAGCCTAGGGTGTAGCAGACAACAACGCTGAGCAGAGCAGGAAGGAAGGGGCTCGATGACATGGAAAACGAAGGAGCTTTGAAGCCAGGCTGGGAATCACATCGCAGCACTGCCCTCACTGAGGCTATGGCATGGCCTTTGGCAATTGATGTTCCCACCCTAGATTTCCAGCTCCTCACCTGGAAGATGAGAACCCTCTACTATGCAGAGTTGCTTTTAAAGACGTCACGTAAACGCCCTAGCATAGGCTGAACGTAGAGACTGACCAGCGGTCTTGTTCTAGGCCAGTCTTTGACCAAGTGTAATTTCCAGGCTACTGGCACGAGAATCAATGGTGAAGCCCACTCCAACCCTCACCCTCCGACGTTCTGACTCCTGCATCTGAGATGGAGCTTTCAGCAGTCTGACGACCTCCTCAGGTGATCCCGATGCAGAGCTCGCTACAAGGAGGACGACCGCAATTACCCTACAATGTCACTAAAATCATCGTCACATGCAGCTAAAAGCCTTAAACATCATGGCTGCCACTCTTAGTGCCCAGCCCTCAAAACCTATTCAGGGAAATGTCATGTAGGAGAGGTAATCACTCCCTGACTGCGATACAGTCTGAATATTCATGCTGCCAAATAAGAATTTCTGTTGACATTTTACCCTCTCCTCCAAGTTATATCAGATTCACATTGTTTGCCCCCGCCCATTAAAATCCAGTGGATTTTCTTTCTGACATCAGCAATGTTAAGCACTTCAGAAAAAAAAAAAACTTTACAAGATGTGTGCTAGCTCAGTAGTACAAGCTTGTTTATATAGCTCTAATCTGACTGAGTGGGCAGGAATCTCAAGGGGAGAGAAGGAAGAACAACAGCTCTAAATAACAAATAACTCTTTCTGTTATAGCAGAGTCTGCCAACTTGACATCTCCTATATACTCAAAGTTCAAATGCTCAATGACAGATCGAGTGTGTGTTTCAGGTAATAAACCAAAGATCTTAAAACAAGGCAATAGTGCTCAACCCCTAAAGGCTGATTTTGGTGGCACTGCCAGGCAGCCGGAATTTTACAGGGATATAATCACCTGATCATTTGAGAACTTCGGTTAGAAAGCAACAGTTCCCGAAAGCCTGTCCAAGGAACTGAACCAGACCGGCAGCTGCAGAATAAACTTGGGGAGATTCTAAATACACATGTTCCTCAGCAGGGCACTGTGGCTCTTGCCTACGCTTTGGGAGGCCAAGGTAGGAGGATTGGTTAAGGCCAGAAGTTTGAGACCAGCCTGGGTAATATAGTGAGACCCCATCATTACAAAAAATTTTAAAACTTAGCCAGGCATGGTGGCACATACCTGTAGTCCCAGCTATTCAGGAGGCTGAGGGGGTAGGATCATATGAGCACAGGAGTTCTAGGCTGCAGTGAGCTATGATCCACTATGTATGGCCACTACACTCCAGCCTGAGAGACAGAAAGTGTGAGCTTTTCTCTAAAAAAAAAAAAAAAAAAATTTAATTTTCAAAAATAAATGTACATACTCCTGGCTCCCATGCTCCAGAAATCTAGTAGCCTAGGGTACTCCCTGGAGATTTGTAGGTTAACCGGTCCCCAGGTGATTTGGAAGTGTAGCCAAGTTTGGAAACCACTGACCTAGATTCCATAGAGCCTGTCTTCCCTTCACCTGATCCCTTCATCCCATCCCACATCGCCTAATGTCTGAGCAGACAGGCTGATGCGGGGCTCCATTAGCCTCCCTTGTATTAAGGCAGAAACTCAACATAATGGATAAAACAAAGGTCCTGAGGTCAGAGAACTGGCTCTCAATCCTGGCTATGCCGCTTCAGTGCTGTGAGACCGTGAGCAACATAGTGAGCCTCTCTGGGCCTTGGTTTCCTTGTCACTAAAATGGACAAATACTAATCACCCTGCTGCAATGGCTCTCAGCCTGGTCTGCTCAGTACAATCACCTGGGCCGCTCTTCCCAGCCACCACAACAGGTGGAGGTTATTCCCAATCTATTGATACATGAGAAAATGAAGCCTGGAGAACCTGGGTAACTTGCCCAAAATAACACAGCTTGTCCACCAAGGAACTAAAATTCAAACCCAGGACTAACTCCAATGCCCACGGTCTTTCCAACACATCAGTGAAATCCAGCAGGTCTCCAGTGAAACCCAATGCAGAAAGTATTTAGTGCAAAGCCTGGTACATAGTAGGTCCTCAACTAATCTGTGTTTCCTTCATTCCACTTCCTAGTTTATCAGTGAAATTGACTTCTCCCTATGAATACTACCTTAATATAAACAAACACAATCCTAAATTGCTACAGTTGCCTGATAGTCTAAACAAATTAGTCTACCAAAGCTGCTTATAAACAAAAGTATTTTACGCTCCCTATGTTAAGCAAAGGTCCTAAACATTGATCTGGGAGGGAGAGGTGGAAAGTCGGCCACATAACAGAGTCGCTGCTGGGAGTGCAGGTGCAGCCAGATGCCACCCAGGCATCCTCTTCCCAGGGCTCCGAACTCCATCCGCCCTGCTCTGGACAGCCTCAGCCCTGCCAACTCCCCACAGACCCGTCCCATGCTTTGATCTCCTCTTCTGTAAACAGTATGCCCACTGTGTCCTTCCACCTCCTCTCTGAACTTTGACCTTCTGTGACCTTCATGGAAACTTGCCTTCCCCTGAGGACATCCCCTCCCCGGCAGCCCAGCTGTCCTCACCCCATACATCTCGAGAACAGGAAGTAGGAGAGGCATCCTCCTGGCTCTCCGCTGCTGCTCCAAACGATTTCCCTCCCTCCCTCTGACACAAATCCCTGCTGGGACACTCAGGCCATCTGGCTATGCCACTGTCTACCCGTCCTCACTGCTGTTTTCCACCTCTCGTCTGCTTGTGCCTTTTCATTTCCTGAAGACTCCCAGCCTCCAGCTCTCAGAGGTTTTCTTCTCCATCGACCTCAGTAACTTTAACACCAAAGACCTGCCTGAAAAGCTGGTTTCTCAATTCCTTATTTCCCCACCTGAACCTTCTTCCTCCTCAACTGCCACCTCGTGTGAACCTTGTCATCACCAGTGTCTGTATCACCTCAGCTCCCAGTACAAGCATCCCCGACTCTGTCCGTCTTTGCTCTTCCCAGTTCCCTTACTCCACGCACACTGCAAACTTCCTTCAAACTTATTTAGACAGTCACTCCACTGAACGCACAACTTTTTCACTATCCATTACTACTCCTCACTCTGCCTTCACTGTCTGCTCTCGCAGGCTCCCTGGGTACAGTCACTCCCAATCACTCCCTTGCAAATACCCTCTACTGCCACACTTCCCCCTTGCGATGTCATACTGCCCTCGCAAAACTCCAACTCTGATGGAACCCACACATCCACCAACTCCAAGCTCACATCCAAATGGATGAATGCTTTGGGGTGGGGGGGAAATCACACAAACAGGCTGACGAGCTGCATTTTAAATTCATGACCACAAACTTTAAATGAGTAGTCAACACTGCCCGCCAAACCTAAAATGTTTTCCTACCAAGCTTGCTTTCTCACTTTTTGAATTGGCCATCTCCTATCTTGTTCTTGCTCACACTTAACAGAAAGCCTCCATTGATGGACTCACTTCACAGAAGAGGGCGAGGGGTGATGGCTCACGCCTGTAATCCCAGCACTTTGGGAGGCTGAGGCCAGAAGTTCGAGACCAGTCTGAGCAACAGAGTGAGGCCACATCTCCACAAAAAAATTAAAAAAAAAAAAAATTAGCCCAGCACAGTGGCACATACCAGTAGTCCCAGCTGCTTAAGAGGCTGAGGTGGGAGGATTACTTGAGCCCAGGAGTCCGAGGTTGCAGTGAGCTATGATGATGCCACTAGACTCCAGCCTGGTCTCTTAAAACACAAAATTCACTAAAGAAATGGAAGCCAGCAGAAGGCAAGTCCCTCATCTTCAGACACCCTCATCTAAGCCACCATGTTCTCTATCTTCCCTTCTTTTATAGGAGAAAGTATTACTGCATTTACTAAAGGGAAGTTCCTCCATTTTTGCTCTTAATTGGATGGTTACAGAACATTCCCGCTCACTTACACACCACTGCCACGCCAACAGCCTCCAGTATAACAGCGGATTACAGCTCAAAGACCTCCAGGACGCAAACTCCCTGAGGACGAGTACTTAGGGAAACCTAAAGTCAAGAGAGAAGACAAAAGTAAGGACACTAAGGGGATTTGAAGCCTCTGGCACGTACAGCCACAGCAAACACTAAACATAGCCCAACTCCTTGCCAGATTAAATCAAACTGCACGCTAACCACCTATCTACCTCAGTTCCTATTACTCAATACATCATGTCTGGCTTTCAACAAAGAATTACAAAGCATGCTAAAAGGCAAGAAAAAAAAACACATTCTGAAGAGACAAGCAATCATCAGAATCAGATTCAGATATGACACAGATGTTGGAATTATCTGTGTCATTAACAGACAGGAAATTTAAAATAACTATGATTTAAAATGTTAAGGGTTGTAATAGAAAAAGAAAATGGTAATGAAAGCAGAGAGACAGAAACTCTTTTTTAAAAAAAAACTCCTTTAAAAAGGAAATGCTAAAAATCAAAAACACCGGACAAATGAAGAACGCCTTTCCTGGGCTCAACAGAAGATTCAAAATGGCCAAGAACGGATCAGTGAACTTGAAGGTCAATAGAAAATTTCCAAACTAAAAAGAAACAGGGAGAATTAAGGGAAAATTTTTTTTAAAAATAACATTCAAGGACTGTGAAACAATATCAAAAGGTGTAACATAAGGGTAATCAGAACTCCAGGAGGAGGAAGAGAGAAAGGAGTAGAAGAAATATTTGAAGAGATAACGACTGAGAACTTCCCAAAATTAATGACATACAACAAACCACAGATCCAGGAGGATCAGAAAACACCATTCAGGATAAATACCCGTCCCCGCCCCCCAAAAAACTACACCTAGGTGTATCATATTCAAACTGTAGAAAACAAAAGACAAAGAGAAAATCTTGAAAGAAGCCAGATCCTCACCTATAGAAGAACAAAGATATGAATTACAGAGCCCTTCTCATCACAAGCCATGCAAGCCTGAGTGTGGAGTGAAATACTTAAAATGTTGAAAGAAAAAAAAGACACCCACTTAGAATTCTACATCTAGTGCAATTATCCTTCAAAAGTGGAGGAAAAACAAAGACTTTCTCAGGCAAGCAGAAACTGAGGAAATTCATCCCCAGCAGACCTGCCATGCAAGAAATGCTAAAAGTTCTTCTGAAAGAGGAAAATGATATAGGTCAGAAACTTGGATCTACAAAAAGAAAGAGCAAGCATGGGAGAAGGAATAAAGGTAAAATAAAATCCTTTATTTTTCTTATTCTTAATCTAAAAGAAAGGAATATACCCTTTTGAACAATGTTCGTGAGATAGGAAAAAATATTTTCTAAAAAGATTAGTATATCAGTCCTAACACAGAGCTGTGGAATAGCCCTTGACAGTCAACTAGCTCACAGGTTGGTAAACTAGAGCCCATGGGACAAATCTAGCCTGCTGCCTGTTTCTAGATCATCTGTTTGCCAAGAATGGTTTTTACATTTTTTAGATGGTTGAAAGAAGTTCAAAGAAGAATAATATTTTATGACACATAAAACTGTATGAAATTCAAATTTGTGCCTATTAATAAAGTTTTATAAAAAACACCCATTGGTTTATTCATTGCCTATGATTGTTTTTGAACTACAATGGCAGAGTTGAGTAGTGGCCCACAAATCTCAAAATATTTACTGTTTAGTCCCTTACATAAACATTTTTCCTGTCCCTTGAACAAGTCTAATCCTTTATTCTTCAGAGGATGACACTAAGGCCTGAGGAGGTCAAGTTGTATTCGAATGATCTGCTGGTTAGTAATACGGCCAACATTAGAACTTGGGTCTTAAGATCCCAAATGCCTCTCCCCTCACATGAGGGGACTGACATTTTATAAGGATGGGATCTAAGATTATAGCTTCTCATACTACAGACGGTAGGGACTGCAGAAGTAAAATTTTATTATTCTCTTATTTCACATGAAAGAGTGTATGACTGCTAGAAAAGAAGTGGGAGTGACAGAGAAGCTTTGCCAATTTTTATACACAAGAAGGGGATGACTAAGAGATGAAGAGGATGACATGTTCCCAGGGGACCCAAGAAGAAAAGCACTCCGATTGGCTTTTTTTTTTTTTTAAAGAATGTCAGTTTTATTTCTTGGGATCTCATTGTTTTCTTTCTTTCTTTCTTTCTTTTTTTAAAGAACAAGTAAAATAAGTATGTTCATACCCTAAAACTAGGCATTTAAATGTAATATATGGTGTATCTCACTATGCCTCCATAATGTATACATTTGGAGCAGCAATAGGTTTTTCCTCCTCTTAAGATAGCAAAACTTAACAAAAGAAAGATCTGTTCACAAAATTCACCAGCCAGAAGCACTATAGGTCAAAGAAATAACAATTGAATAGGTTCTTGGGGGTTTGTTTTACAGTTTTACTCATACCATATAGATGGAAGACAAAAATAGTACAATTAGAATGTACAGTACCACTTCCTACAATGAGGATCTAGCTTGTTATGGATCAACTCTTAAGAACAACTGGAAAAGGTGGATAAAACATATATTTAAAAAAGAGTTCCCAAGGCAATGAGTACACACGGGATCAAGATCCAAGAGAAAGGCAGGTACAGAGGTGAGCCTGATATTCCAGGAACTACTGCTTTAAGGTATTGAGCCAAAGTCAACAAATTGAAGAGCATTCATGAACATATTCTTAGTCAAATTTGCATGTAAGGGGACTTGCTTAATCTGTCAAAGGGTATTTGTAAAACACTTATAGCAACCACAATATCTAATAGCCAAACTCTGAAAACTTTCCCACTGAGATTAGAAATGAGACCAGGATACCCATTATCACCACTTCTATTCCCCATTATGTTAGAGGTCTTAGCCAATGCAAAAGGCAATAAAAAAAAATAACAAAAGTTGCAGTGATTAGAAAGGTAAAAGTAAAAACTGTTTTGCAGGTAATTTAATTGTATACATGGAAAATTCAAAATCATCTGCACAGAACTATTAGAATTAATAAGTTAATTTAGCAAAGTCACTGGATACAAAGTCAATAAGTAAAACTCAATTGTATTTTTATATATCAGCAAAAAAATCAGAGAACATGTTTTTCAAAGTTACCACTTATAATAGCATCAAATAACTTCAAATACTAGAAGTATGTCTTTAAAAAGATGTGCAATACTTTTACAACACAGAGGGATACAAAAACACTAACAGAAATGAAAGATCTAAATAAACAGAGGGATCTACCATATTAATGGGTTGAAACAGTCAACACTGTGAAGACATTCATTTATTGCCCTTTTGGGCTAGAGAGGTAATGCAATCCCAATCAAAATCCTATCAAAAGATGATTTTAAAAATTACATAGTAATGCAAATGGCTAAGAATAACCAAACTATTCTCAAATAAGAACAAAGCTTGAGTGCATACACCACTGGATATCAAAACTTATTATAAACCTCATGTAATTAAGACAGTGGGGCATCAGTATTAGGATAGACAAATATAAAATTAAAATGGACTAGAAAACACAGAGACAGACCGATATAGGTAGGATCACTTGATTGACAACAAAGGTGACATTTCAGGGCTGTGGAAATGATGAGATTTTTCAATAAGTGGTGCTGGGTTAATTGGATATCCATATGGAAAACAAAATAAATACACATGTATTTTCCATGCCATAGACAAAAATCAACCCCAGGTGGATTTTTGATCTAAAGATAGAAGGCAAAATAATAGAGCTTCTAAAAATTAAAACAGAGTAGCTTCATAACCTTAGGGTAGGCAAAAATTTCTTAAGCGGGCACAGAGAATAATAACCATAAAGGATGAGATGGATAAATTGGATTATATTAAAAGATCTGCTATTCATCTAAAGGGAGTAAAAGGCAAGCCACTAGAGATGGGAAAAAATATTTTAAATACATATCACTGGTAAAACTATTTGTATTAGGAATTTGTTTTTTTAAAAGACTCCTACAACTCAACAAGAAACAGATCATCAATCCAGTAGAAAAATAAGCAAAAAACTTGAACAGGCACTATAAAAGATGAATAAAAGTGGCAAAAAAATATTTAAAAAGCACAATATCATTAGTCACCAGAGAAATGCAAATTGAAACCATAATGACATACCACTACATATCCACCAGAATGGCTAAAATTCAAAAGTTAACAATCCCAAGTCTTCTCAAGGATATAGAGAAACTAAAACACTCATAAAGTGATGTTAAGAGTATAAAAAGTACAACCACTTAGGAAAACTCTTTGTAAGGACCTACTAAAGCTGAACATACGCATACCCCATGACCCAGCAAACAGTCTTAGGTGTATACCAAACAGAAATGCATTCATATGTGCACCGTGAAACACATAGAAAATGTTCACAGCAGCACTATTCATAATATCCCTAAACTGGACAAAGTCCTAAATGTCCATCAATGGTAGATCAATAAATAGTTTGTGGAATATCACAAAGTAAAATGTTGTATAGCAAGAAAAAAATGAATAAACTATTGCCATGCATCACATGAATGCTATATGTAAGAATCCAGAAAACAAAAAAGAATACATACATATATGTAGGATTCCATATATATTTCATATATTTAAAAAGTGAAAAAGCTATAGCGTTGGAAATCAGGTTAGTGGTAGCTACCTAGGAAGCTAAAGTGGGAGGAGTGCTTGAGCCCACGAGTTCGTGGCCAGCCTGAGCAACATAGCAAGACTCCGTCTCCTAAAAAGTAAATAAATAAACCAGGTTAGTGGTTACCACTGGGGAAAAGAGGGTGTGTATTTACTGGGAAGACTCAGGAGGTGGATTCTGGGGGAATGGTAATATTCTATTTCTAGATCTGGGAGAGAGAACATGGATACGTTTACTGTTGGAAAATTCATTGAGCAATGATTTGTCTACTTTACTATAAATATTAATATATTTAATAGAATTGTATGTTTAAATAAGAATACTGCAAATAAAGGCAGATCTGAGAGAAGGATACAGCATATCTGGTCCTTAAGTTGATATCTGAGCCATCTCAGGTACAGCCATACGAAAGTGCTACAATGGCAGGGCTACGGTTGCAGGGATGGCAAGGGGGCCAGAAGTGGTGGTGTCTGTCACCACTGCATGCACTTCCCCCTGTGTCTGTGCAGTGGGCACAGACAAGAAGCAGTAATCACTGAATGACAGAACAGCACAGAAGTGAAATGAGATTTAAAATATACAATTAAAGGAATGCTTCACAATATCTTCCAAGAGTTGGAAAGTCTTCCAACTCATAAAACATTTCAGAACTCTCCCAAGGACTGAAATACTCTGCATTTGTTCTTAATAACTTTCTACTGCCCAACAGATAAAATACAAAGTTCTTCAGCAAGTTTAGAAGGTTGAGGCAGTTCCTGTTTCTGATTGCCTAGTATATTTTCCTATCAAATTATCTTCTTCTAGTAGAGAAAGACAGGCCTGTGAACTGTCCCGGCCAGAGTGCACCTTATCACTGGTCACGCAGATTGGCCCAACATAGCCATGTGACTAATCTGGACCAGAGTCCTTCCCCGAGACTGAGATAAGGGCACTAGAAGAAAGAAAGTCCCTTCCCCAGGAGGTGACTGTATTGAAAGGATGTGAGGGTGGGAATATTAGTGACCATCTTCTTTTTCTCTAGTGTCACAGAGGGAGAAAGAAAACAAAAGGTGTCAGGTAAGAGAGCTGATAATGTCGTTGAAGTCCCTGGATCCAGCCACGCCTGAATTCTCATAGATAGCTAGTTAAATTTATTTTTGCTTGAAATATTGGACTTTTCTTGGGTTCAGTAGGGGTATTGTTGGGGTTTTGTGTGTGTGTGTTGTTGTTTTGTTTTTGTCTGTGTCCAAGTGAGCCCTGAATCACCACCACTGTCATCACAATTATCCTATGTAAGTGGCATTCCAGTCCCTCCACAGGCCAGCCCCGACTTGCACTTCTAGTTTTATCAATCACTGCTCTGTCTCCATATATCCAACAACATGGCCAGTCCCAACCACAGAAAAGTTTCCCAAACCAAGCATTACCAATAAGCGAAGATCAACTTAAACCTATTTCCAAATACATTTTTGATAGCCTGATGGTCACTTCTGTTAAGGATAATTAGAAAATACCGGAAACTGCAGATTTGAAACAGATTTTTTTTAAGTGGTGGAAGGGGGTTTTAAGGCAGAGGGCAGGCAGGGAAAGTGGTTTTTGTACAGAAGCTTTGAAAGCCAAAGGAAGCCCAAAAAATGAAAACCTGGAATTGACAAGCAGACGCATTGGCATGACACTAAATACCCTTTGCATCGGAGCAAGGTATCTGAGGACTTCCTAATCAGTCATGCCCAGTTTGTTAAATAAAGTTTATCCCAACATGTATCCACTTTACCCTTGAGCCCCAGGGAGCCCCAGGAGTCAGGGGTCAACTTCTTTCAGTTTGAAATCCTGAAAGGTATTGGACTCCTGGACAGAGAACCTGATGTGGTGGGGGGGAAATGCCCATTTGCATGGGAATCGTGCACCGGCAGTAACAGGGCAAGACCACCTGTAAGCATTTTGCTGCAGGGGAGTGATGTTCTGGGGAGCAGGAAGGAGTAGCTGGAAAGTCATGGTGGCACACCCACTACTGCAAACATAAGGTGAGTAAGATGTCACTCACTTTTGTTTTCCTATTTCACTTTGTGTCAATATGACAAATATTTATTAAACAGTTTTACTTACAACCTAGATTTCCCCTATCCCTGTTTTCACTAAAGTTTTAAGTTCACCAGCAGGGACTTCTCCTACCAGAAAGGTTTTTAAGGACCTGACTCTCCATGTGGGCTGGTGGGGTGGGTATTAAGTATTCTTTGTACATTCCTTATACTTTGTCACCTCTATGCTTTTATTTACTCTGACATGCCCCAGGCACACCCTTGCCACCATGTCCCCTGGTCCCATCTCTGCAGGCCCCAAACCCTTTGGTCCTCCAAGGTCTAATTCATTCACTCAGTCTCTTCAGTGAAATCTCTCAGTGGGAAGTCCTCTCTCCTCCGTTCCATTTACATGTGCCTTCCTTACCGTGTTCTGTCTCTCCATCTTTTTCCTCCCACAGAATTTTAAGTTTCTTGACCATAGGAGTTACATATATATGATCAATCATCATCTGGAAAAGGGTCTTGGGGAGGGAGACAGACATATTGCCTGATAAGGACAAGGAACAGGGAAGAGCAGTGGAGACCAGAGGCCACCTGTGACCTGGGGTAGGAAACCTCCCACCCCTCAACCCCATGAAGAGCTGACTAACCCCAAGCTTGTTTCCAGGTACATGCTCTCATTCAGTAATGCCTTCAACGCAATCACGATTTCTCAGCCCTATTCTGCAACTGGGAAGAACACAGATCAAGAGTGTTAAGCTACTCTGTCTCATGTCACATACCCCTGGCTATAAGCAGAAAACAGCAGCCAAGCCACTAAACCAGCAGTCCCAACATTTTTGGCACCAGGGGCCAGTTTCATGGAAGACAATTTTTCCATGGATGGGGGGTGTGCTGGCTGGGGGTGGGGCAGAGCCCAGCCGGTGATGCGAGTGATGGGGAATAGCTGTAAATACGGAAGAAGACGCTTCACTCTCTTGCCCACCACTCACCTCCTGCTGGGCAGCCTGGGTCCTAAGTTTCATGGAAGACAATTTTTTCATTTTTCCACAGACAGGGAAGGGCTCGTTCAGGCATGACCTGGGGTTTGGGTACTGCAGCCCTAAACTACCTGCTATATTGCTATACTGAAAATGAAAGTGCCTCTCCCTAAAATAAAAAGTCTAAAATATAATCAATAGATTTATTTTTTGTGAATGTGTCCTTTCTATTTTGACCAGCTGCTGAATCAGTCTTTGTATGAGGATGTATGGTCAGCAAAACAACATAATGGCACCTTCCTGCTTGGTTTGGAATCTGGACACAGTAGCACTTACATAGCAGTTTAAGAGGAAAAATACGCTGGACATTTTATTTAAACTTGTCTTTTTTCTAGAGAAGTCACAAATAGATAAAACACAGCACTCAAACAAGTGTTTCTCTTGGATTAGGCAGTGTAGATCTATATAATATTTTTCTAATTGGAATTAGTTGTTAGTGATTTTAAAATGGATTAAGACATAACAACAACAGGGCTTTCTGAGCAGCACATACCTTTTGCTTTAACACAGTCCTTCCCTGTCCCTAAAGCCTTCCCAACCTCTCTGAGGTCCAGAGCTAGATGCCATTCATCATCGCACATGGATGGCAGTTTTGCTTTTAGCATAAAGGAAATGCTATTTGGTACCCATGTCTCTCTCTAAATGGGTCAGAGGGCCCCATATTTAAAGAAAAATGGGTATAAATGTATTTCTTTCTGGGAGTAAAATCACACAAACAAAGCATGTTTTGATTTTAAAAAATACAACTTAAGTTACCGTTATGAAAGAAACCCCACTTGTTTCCCTCATTTCCTTTCCCTAACTGGTCCTATCATTTGAGTTTGCAACCCATTTTGTAATGCTTTTTCCTTCCTTCATTCATTCCACAAATCGTTCTTAAACATGACTATGAGCCAGAATCTGTGACAGATGCTGGAGCTACGACAGGAAATGAAACAGTCCCTGCTCTCATGGAATGTATATTCCAGTGGAAGGAGACAGACAATATGTAAATAAATGCATAGAATGCAATGTCATGGTGATAAAGCTATGATCAAAAATAGAGCAGGTAAGACAACAAAGAGCAATGAACAGGGGCAGGAGTTACTATTTCAGCTAGGGTGGTCTGGGATGGCTTTGACTACGAAGATTGCAAATATTAGTTCTTACTCTGAAATCAAATAATAATTGGTTTAAAAAGCAATTGCAGTCATGCACCACAGAACATTTCAGGCCTTTTCTATGTTTAGATGTGTTTAGATACACAAGTATTTACCATTGTGTTGTAATTACCTACAGTATTCAGTAGAGCAACATGCTGTCCAGGTTTGTAGCCTGGGAGCAATAGGCCAGACCACACAGGCTATCCCATATGGGTTTGTGTAAGTACACTCTGCGATGTTCGCACAACGACGAAACTGCCTAAGGACGCATTTCTCAGAACACATCCTCGTAGTGAAGTGACAAATGACTGTATCACCAACACCTCACACATGAAAATCTTGCCGTTATCTCTCTCTTCACCTAGGAAATTTCTTCCTATTTCCCAAAGTCTGTGTCTTCCAGAGCTGATAAAATGCCCTCTCTCTGAACTGAACTGTACTATATGTACTGTCTTCACCATCTATTTGTTACCAAATCCGACTTGTAAAATTCCACACATTCTTTCCTAAACTGTCGCTTAACATTCTTTATTACTAATTTTCTGTTTATTCCTATCATCTCTCCAAGACAGCTGAAATTATCTCAAGGTCAAGACTTTGGGGTCTGATAAGATCTGAGTTTAAGTCTTGTTTCCTTTACTCAGCGACTATCTGATCTAGGGCAAAGTGGTTGAACCTCTTTTCAGCTTCAGTTTCCTCATCTGTAAAATGGGAGTTATACCACCTTTAACTACTGTTAAAGGACTTTGAACTACAAAAAGTTTTACAAACGCTTTTGTTATTTTATAAGATCAGCCTACCACTATAGGACACATCCATAGCTTTTAGGCTGAGCAACTTTTGGTTGGGCACCAACTTTTATCAAGCATTTACGATGTTTGTGGCCTTGTGCTGGGCATGGAGGTAAAAAATATGGCCAAAAATAAAACAAAACAAAAAAGCCAGACGAACAGATCATAGCCCCATGGGG
Organism: Lemur catta; assembly: GCF_020740605.2. Lineage (NCBI taxonomy): Eukaryota > Metazoa > Chordata > Mammalia > Primates > Lemuridae > Lemur > Lemur catta. Next base: position 27,691,115 of record NC_059128.1, read on the forward strand.
AAGACAAACACTAATGAATAATTGGAAGCTAAGATGAAGGTCCCACTATATCATGGGTCTGAAGTGGATCTAGCCAGGTAAAATCAAGCGAGCAATCAGAATGGTGGTTATAGCTGTTTGCATCTTGCATCACACTCATACCAATCCATACATCCACACCCACACTAGCCCATCCCTCCTCCCATTCACTCCCACCCATAGCTGTCACTCTGCAAGTCAACAACTCAGCAAACATTTACCAAACTCCTACTATGTGCCAAGCACTATAAGAAATACAAGGAGATAGAGAAAAAATAAAACATGGGCTTGCTCTGGGTGTCTGGCATAAGCAACACCATTATAGCAGCAGTCTCCTCTTTTTTACTTCTCCTCCTGCTGATGATTAACGGCCTTCAGCTTCAAGGAAATGAAGGCATCTTTGGCTACCTCAAAGGAGATCTTCCCACTCTGCCTTCTCCTACTGGACGGCTGGGCCACTTGCTTTCTGCAAGCCTCCTCGATCCCAATGTTAGAACTACAGAGCAGGATTCTGAAAGAGACTTGGGGGAGTCCCTCAAATGCTAGACTGATACAGCAAGTCCTCAGGAACAGAAAAATGAAGGAACAATTACCCTGAAACATTTATTTCCCAACAGACTCAATATCAAAATTATCAGATAACAGATACAGCGGAGTGACAGTTCCATCTTCTTAAGTAACTACGCCTCCTATGCCCCGTATTCTATACAGGATCCTGTGTTCTCCTCATGGTCAAACATACTCAAGAAGTATATTTTTTATTGTTATTTTACAAATGAGTAAATTGAGGCTCCAAAACACAATTAACAATGTGTGTAAATGCTTATTGTGCTACCTTAAGAGCAAATAATAGCAGTTCTCTGTCTGGGCTTTGGGCTAGCCAGATCTCCGTGAATGCAACACAAGGGCCTTGGGCACATCCAAAGGAGTGCCACCACTAGCTCCCATTCACACGGGAGACCCTCAACTCAGAAAGCTTTGAGTAATACACACTTCCACCTGGGCAAGAAAATAGCCTCTCAGGTAGGGCAGATACTAGTGAATAAGGGAATATGTACTACTGTACTATGCAAAAATTTAAAGGTAACCTTTCCCTTTGATGGTTTTACCAAACCATTTAGAGAAGCCAGACAGCTAGCCTCCACAATAACTCATTTTAATAGCCTGAATTAAATGAGCACCTACTTTGTTCATATTCAAATATTTACACATTTTTTCAAAGTCTACATACATAAAAATGGGTGTTCTTTGTATACTATGTTTCTGACACCTAAGTAGAAGGAAAAGATTAGGTTTCTGTCCAAAAAGTAGCCATGTAAGGATGACCAAACATTCTCACTGGGGTATTTTAGTCAACCAGAATCTCCTGGATATCGAATACACTCACTCCATATTAGCAGAGGGAAGTGGTGAAGCACAACACCCTTTGCTGTTAAGAGGCCTAGGACTGATTTCTGATGCTGCCACTTATTAGCTTTGTGGGCTTATGCAGGTTAATCTGTTTCTCTAAGTCTTGAGTTTCCTCAATTATAAAATGGAGACCTATCTTATACAATGGTGGTGGGCCTCTAACAAGCATTGTTCTGCCTTTTTCTTGGTGGGAAGGGGACAGTGGGGAGGTGCCACTGCTTGCTTTACCTGCTGCTTTAGTAATTGGGGTAATTAATAGTGAACTCCCCTCCCCCACTTTTGAAATATACGTATGTAGTAGAAAATAAATTGCTTCTTAGAAAGTCCCAGGGGAGGCAACAGTCAAGTATTCGGTAAGCTTTGTGGTTTGTAATATCTCAAGCAAATACTTCTAGTTATTTAATGTAACTCAATAGGTTTAATGTTCATTTTAACTGCCCACTTGTAAGTATTTTTGCTTTCCTTGCAGTTTGAAGAACTGAGTTTCATGACTGGTTTTTACTCTTACTACATACCTAAGGGTTCCAAATTCTAGATGATTGTTTTCTTTTATCTGAACTACTTCAGAAAGATGTTCCCATGGAGAAAACTGATATTTATTCAACCAATGCTCACCAAACATCTATTGGCAGGTACATTGCTGGGCACTGGGTAGATGGATGCAAAGAAAAATGAAACAGGGTTTTTGCCCTCAAGAAACTTACCCTCTAGTTTTCAGTGTCGTCACCAGAGCAGCAGAGTCAGCATCATCTGGGGACTTGTCAGCAATATAAAATCCCAGGCTCTAGCCCAGAAAGAATGAATCAGAGATTCTGGGAGTGACCCCCAGCCATCTATGTTTGAATAAGACTTCTTCAAACAAAGATCATTCTCATCAAATGTCAAAGCAACAAATATTTCATTAGCTTATTGAGCTAAATTTAAAAGTGTCATTTGTCCTTTGAGGAAACAGAGGCCCAGAGGCCAAAAACCACACAAGAAGTTGGTGAAGGAATTGCAACCAGAACTTAGGTCTCCCATCCTGAATGGCCAATGCTTTTTCTACTTCTTTTCTGATGCTTTAATCTCTAAATCTGTTGGGGAGCCCCAAGTATTTCTGGCCCAAAGTAAAAACATTGGTTTTCAAAGAGAAAGAGAGAACCTACTCTCTTTGAAAACAAAGACAACTAACAAAAATTAAAAGCTGATCTATCGAAAATGATCCAGTAAGCAAGCAGTAATTTTCCAAACCTTTAACACATCTCCAAATTGTATTAATATTTATAGGATTTAAAAATTTGGAGGGGGAGAGGGAGAAAGGGTAGAAATATAATGAATAATGCAACCAGAATAAAATCTGGAAGAACATACAGTTTGAAGAAATGTTCATAGTGGTTCACCCTCCATGGGAGATTATGAATAATCTTTCTTTTATTCTCTGTATTTTCCTGAATTTTTCTCAATAGCTAAATATAACTTTTATAATCAGGGAAAAAGTAAAACTGTTTTTTCAAACATTATATCCATATCACCCAACCTGAAGGTTTATTTTGTAATTCTATTTCTTTCCATACAGCAGGATATTGTGTGTATAGTAATTATTTATATCATGCCTTATGTTACAATGAGGAAGAAATTCAGTAAATATATTCCTTCCAGCTGGCACTGAAAATGAAGAGGTCAAATGCTTTCCTAGGTTCAAAGCACTATCAGTTAAGTCAAGCTAACTGTGAAGCTAAAGAAAAAATTAATCCCAGTATTGAGATCTCTGAGAACATCCCTTTTGAAAAACGTTTATGTGACACACAACTCCTTACTCATTCTCCCTGATGTTTAACCCCTGGCACAAAACAGAATGTTCAGCAATTCCTGGCATAGTCTTAGGAGTTCAGGGGATAAAATGCATGGGAGAAGATCAGAGAGATAAAAAACAGAAGGATACTAATAAAATTCCATCCCTGTGGACAATGAGACATTCAAAATTACTGGCAACTTTCATTGACCAAAATGCCCTTAAATTTTTTTTTCTTTCTCAAGAAATGTTTGCTGACTTAAAAAAATATCTATGTTGGATATCTTATTCCACAGGCCAAAAATAAATAAATAATTAAAATGGGCTCCTTTAAAGAGACATTTCTGTCACAAAAGCACTGTTGTAATGTTTCACGTGATAAGACAAATTTGTTGCTTCAAAGAAACACTAGCTTTGTTTTACCGAAACTGTCAGCAATATAAATTCAGTGAATGTTAACTGAAATTTCTTCAAGGAAACCGGAAGTAAAGTTAAGGACCAATGGAATGAATATAAAAAAGCAAACACCAGTCGCTCTCCCCTTCATCACAATACCTCCCAATAGTTGATATTTCTAGAATTTGTAGACTCTTTCAGGAAAGGACAAGTTGTTGGGAATAGACTTTCTATATATAGTTTATAATACATGAAATTACCATATTTTCACAACAATTTAGCCCAAGAGTCGTACAGTGTCAGAGAACTCAAAAAAGAATTTATCATCTTGACTTTCCCTATTCAGCATGCAAGCTTTGGTTTACAAAGGTGTCTCTCCAAAAAGTCTAAAATTTCCCTCAGTCCTCTACTTTTCTTGACAAGGGTAGTCTCACTCATTGCAAAATTAATAAATTAAGAATAAGAATAAAGAATACACAACTCACAGAAAGTTTCCCACCAACAGCCCAGTTCCCAGGCCACATAACCACCCATTTGCCTATGAAAATTGACCTGTAAGAGCCTTGTTGTTAACACATTAAGGTAAAACTAACAGTTTCCTTTTAGTCTAACACTTTTTCACAAACACCACACACACAAACTTGTAGCTCATTCTCAAACTCCATTCTGATACTTACAAGCCTAGCTCTTATTCTTCCATCTCGCGCCACCTCTGAAGAAAAAAGATCCTGATTATTTTTGCAGTTTTACTTTGGGGCTGCTAAAAGGTACTGATTAGAACAGGTCTGAGCTGCAGATCCAACCCCTAAGCATCGATAAATACTGAGAGAACAATTCTAAGCCAACAAGACCCAAAATATCTTCAATTTGTAGCACAGAAATGCCACTGGTCTCAACAAGAGAGAAAGAAAATAACGTTCCTACTCCATCAAATTTAAAAAAAAAAAATGAAATACAGCGGCTTTCATTCTGACCAAAATTAAATTTTCTGGGTCACTTTCCCTGTCTCATTGGGCCACTTTTTACGCAGTCTGACAGGGACTGTAAACACTGTCTCTTCACTGTCCTCGCCGACCAGTTTGCTTGGCATCCTCCTAGAGTGAATACCGACGTCTCCTTTCCTACAGCAGTTCCGCAATGACAGACCTCACTACCCGCTCCGGCCCTCCACACCTCACCACAGAGACGCACTTTCTTTTCTTCCAGACCACACATGGGCGAGCTTATTCAGAGAAAAAGTTAATGAACGTCTGCTTTGGAGGTAAAGCTGCCCTACCTGTGATCACAAAACGGGAAGGCCGTTAGTGTCTAAAAGCACCTTCCTCTGCACTGTCGTCCCAGTCGGTGAGCGCCTCACACCCAGAAACCCAGAACATGATTTATATGCAGACCTGCACCCATCCCACACAAGTCCACACGCCAGCTTGCCTAACCACTTATGTAAGCTCGTGCTCCTACAGTCCCAAACTGCAGACACACACACACCGGCACCTGTCACGCATCTTAAATGGACAAGCACCCACACCCCGGGGAAGAAACAAACACAAATGAATGGGGTGGGGGGGCTGTTTTAAACCACCCTCACCCCCATTTGTTTCTTGCCCATTTTTGTCACAACTACAATTACCTTAGCAACCAAAGAATTGCCTTGACTCTCCCTCCGGCTTCTGAATTTCTCCTAAAGCCAAGCTCGCGCCAGGTTCATGATAAAGCTAGAGAAGCCCCGGGAGCCGGGGACCCGCAGCCTCTTGGGGCGGAGGGGAAGTCGAGTCCGTCTCCGCCGGGCTCTCCAGCGTCTCGCCTCCCTCCTCTTTCCGAGTTTCCGTGGTGGCGAGCGCAGGGGCTCAGCGAGCGGAGAGCGAAGCCCGGGGCCCGCGAGGAGGCGCGGCAGGTCGCATGGTGCCGGGGCGCGGGGCGCTCGGGGTGTCTCCAGCGCGCTCCCGGGCGCTCGCCCCTCGCCCGCCTCTGCACGCCCCGCGCCGGCAGGGTGCGCGGAGGTCGGTCCGCCCCCTCGGCGCCCGCAGGCTCCCGCGGCTGGGGGAAGCCGGCGCCCGGGCGGAGCTCTGGCCGCCGAGCAGGGCCGAGCGCGACGAGCTGCCCCAACTCGCGAAGCCGCTCAGCTCCGCGGCCCGCGAGCTACTGCAGCGGCGCCCGCTGTCGGGTGCCCGGCGGAGCTGCAGCCCCGCGCCCCGCGCACCTGGGCGCCGGCACCTGGGCCCGGGCCGCGCCGCGCAGGGAGGGGCCGGCGGCCGGGGCGGGGCCGGGCACCTGAGCGCGTCCCAAGGGCGCAGCCGCCCGGCTTACCTGTTCCAGCGCCGCGGCAGGTGGAGACCGCGATTTGCCCGAGGAAGAGAAAGCCCAGAAATTCCTGGCACTTGAGCAGCCGCCGAGAAAACTGGGAGACTGACTCAACCAGGCGGAGGCTCCTTTCGTCAATTCTCAGCTGGCCCCGTCTGGAAACTTTAGTGGCGTCAAGGTTATCTTAGGAAGTCCTGGCCCGGGGTGCTGTGTGCCCGGTAGCTTTAGAATCCCTCACTGACGTGTAGCTGGCGCCCTCTAAATTAAAACGGGACACCGCGATCGTCAGTGACATTGTTCCTAACCTCGTCATTTTTATTTATTCAGCACGTACACCACACGCTGTATTTGGAGTGTTGTGTGATTATTCTTATCTGGAACACTACAAAAGAACTTACAATAAAAAGTAATTATCAAATATTCTTGGAAGAAGAAAAAAAGTTTCAGAAAATGAGAAAAAGTAACTTGAGCGGATACCTTTCTTTTAATGTGGGACTTTTGAAATTTGATGGTTAAAGATTTAGGAAGCTGCAGGTGGGGAAAGGACAAGATTGTTGGTGCTGGATAGTAACCATGGGATTTGTGTGCAATATCAGTGTTACCTATATCAAGAATAAATTTGAGATTTATTCTTGAATTGTATTATGTCACCAGGAAAAAAACTTGAACTAAAATGCCTAAATGCCTGGCCTCTCTTCCTTCATGTGGGTCCAGAAGTTGAAATTTAAAGTCTCCTTCCCAAAATGCACCTTTTCCCACCACTCTACATTGATTAATGGATATATTCATTCTTTCACTCAATGAACAATAATTAGCACCTGCCATGTGTTAGACCCTCTGCTAGCATTAGAAGCAGGTAATAAAAGAAGCAGTCTCTGTCCTCAAGCCTCTTGGTCTAATGGAACAATAAATAAATAAGCAGATAAATGTGTTAAGGTAGGCTTAGTACACAAAAGAGGTGCCAGGGAAACCTGGAGGAAAGCCACACCCAAGCTAGTGAGTAAAATAGAATTTCAATAGATGTCTCAGTTATTCATTAAAGTTGAAATATAAGATTCCTTCCGCAGGTTCAACATTTGGCTTAAGCGTGTTATGGAGCTGTCTGCAGCTGTTTGTAACACTTAGAGAATCGGCTTACTAAGAGAAAGGGGATGATTGGAGCTTCTGCTTTGAGGAGCTCTGCATTTCTGAAACCAGCAGTTCCTTGAGGGCCAGGCAAGGGTATGAGGGAACCACCACATGGAAGTATGAGCAACAGGCTCCAGGCTCATCTGAAGAAAGGCCTTACTGCGTACTTCTCTTAAAAAAATTATATACATAAAATCAGATGTTTATATATATATTTATATTGATACATTTTATGTATCATATAGGATTTCTGATATACCTATACATTATGATTTCTTATATATATAAAATGTCTGATTTCATATGTATGTATGTATAGATATGTGTGGTATATTTATTTACATTTTTATATATAGTGATAAAATGACCAATTTTATACAGACAGGACACACTTTTTGCTGGCATGGCCAAGAGATTGGCTTCCATACTCAGCGGGGAATTGAGCAAACAAGTAAATATATTCAGGATATTGGAAGCCAGGTTTCTCACTGTTGATGAAGGGAATTACAAATATACAGAGGGATTAAAGTCCAGTGATGTGCCTTGAAGTTGAAGGTGATGGTGTAAAATACTTTTTTAACTTAGAAAGATGATAGATAGATAGAAAAAAATGTAAGGGTATGTGTGTGTGTGTTTGTGTGTGTGTGTGTGTGTGTGTGTGTGTTGATATATTTCCTAGTTCTGTCTACTGAGAAGGCCTAAAAGCAACGGCACCTCAGTAGCAATGAACACACCTAACACTCAGACCTTGGTTTCTAAATACCATCCTCTACTAAAAGGATCCATGGCACCTTCATATAGTGTATAATGCTAGAATAATTTGTTGTGCAAGAAATAAGAAAGTACTAAAACAATTATGGAGACATGTCAAAAGAATATAGGAGTCAGCTTGAAGAGGTTCCCACTGGCCAAATCTAGGAAAATTTAAGGATCAAAATAATTAATGACAGAAACAAATTGTAACCCTTTGAGTAAAGTAAGAATCCATAGTCCATGAAGAAAGAAGGGAGGAAGGGAGGAAAGGAGGAAAGGAAGAAAGGAAGAAAAGAAAGAAGAAAGGAAAAAAGAAAGAGAAAGAAAGAAAAGAGGAAAAGAAAGGAAGGGAAGGGAAGAAAGAAAAGGGAACTCTATAGTAGAATGTAACTAACAGATGAAGAAGGAAAGATAGGATTAGAAACACCATTTGGCAACCACCATCATAATAATTGATTCAGGCCAGAATCATCAATGGATGCTAAAATTGGTGGGTAAAAGTTTGATGATGAACAGGATATTTACATAGTCTCAAAGTATGTTTCTAAAAATACTTACTAATATATTTTTAATTATTAATAAGTACAGAATACTTATTAATTAACATTGCAGCTGTAATACTTGGGAGATAGTCATCTTAATCAACTGGTAAAATTTTGTATAAATAAAAAACAGTGATGGGAAAAAATCAACCTTGTGCTCCCTCCTGATACAATATGCTGAGAATGCAGCATCACTTCTAATGCATAAATATGTAAGTTATGGTGAAACATCAGACACATGCAAGTTGAGGGAAAATCAAGTAACTGGCCTATACTCTTTAAAAATGTCAAGACTATGAAAATAAAAAATGTTTCAGATTGAAAGAGACTAAAAGAGATGAGACAACTAAATGCAGCAGGTGATCTTGAATGGGATCCAAGACCTATAAATGACATTAATAGCATAATCAGTGGATTATGTGGATTAGATGGATTAAATTGAATCAGTGTAATTTTCCTGATGTTGAGACTAAACTCTAGTTATATGGAAGAGTGTTCTTGTTTTTAGGAAGTATATGCTGAAGTATGAAGCCATAAAAGAGTATTAACATTTGCAACTTACTCTCAGATGGTTCAGAAATGTTAACAGGTGAACGAAGGGTAGTAGGTAGCTCTTCAAACCATTTTTACAACTTTTTTATAATTTAAAATGATTTCAAAATAAAATATTTTAAAAATACATTAAGATGTAATTGCTATCCTTACCAAATAAAAAAAATCATCTTTACTTTTCAAGTGTTCACCATGGATTTCCTTTAAGAATCAACGCACTGTTAGCTGTACCAAAAATAGGATTTTATCTACTACTTTGTGAATATATACAATAATGTGATTCAGCCCAACATTTCATTAATCCACTTATTTATTAAGGTCATGCTGCATGCAAGGATCTTTCCTGAAACTCATCCAAAGGATAAAATCAAATACATGTATAGGTAAAATCCTGAACCTTTTGATTACTTCATTATCAAGTGAGGAGTTGCAGGAACGTGTGTAATAGAATTGATTGTGGTGTGGCTCTCAAACCAGGTGACAAATTGAAAAGAAGAATGAAAATGAGTTGGCAATTTAGTTTCAGTAACTGCATTGACAGGCCAAGGTAGAAAAATATTGTGCCAGTGCATTTAGTGCATGTATTTATGGCAGTGGATTTGGAGAGAATAACGAGTTTTGGACCCATACAGCTCATTGTCCAGGTCAGTGCATTTGTGACATTTGACAGCTGATGCTACTTTTCCTGAAACCCCCACATTTTCTTTTCCCCAACTCTTAAGTGTACTGAGAGCTAAGGACTGTTTTCCTTGCATTTTGGCACTAAAAGGAGGAAAGATTCTGGGTCACTTTTGCCTCATGTGAAGTACTGAAAGAACACAAATGTCCTGATTAGATACTTTAAAAAAGAGTCTTTTCGAAGGGTGGCTCAAAGGCACAGCATCAGTATCACCTGGGTTACTTATTAAAAGTTAGCAATAAAGATTCTTAAACCCCATCTCAGACCTGCTAAGTCAAAATGTCTAGTGCTGGAACCCAGGAACCTACTTTTAAATAAGAGTTTGTGAACCACAGCCTATGGGATGCTTCCTTCATAGAATGCCCAGCATTTCTGTCACCACAAGTCACATAATCTCCTTCTCAGGAGGGGTCTATGGCAAGCAAGCTGTTATTATAGAGTGAAGTGGATTCTTTTTCTCTTTCCAGAATCAGCGCTTGATCTATGGTTTTAAAAACTATGTGTCCAGGAATGAACATGTTTATATCATGGTGCTAGAATGGTTATATTTTGAGACTCAGAAATAATGTTATGTCAGAGTGAAATGCATATTTACGAAGTCTCAATGCTTCATAATTAAGATGCAGGGATATGTATATATACAACCAATTTACATGGGAGAAAATTTATATCACCAATAACAAGTTTTTAAAAACCTATGCCAGGCCCAAAATAACCATGGGATGCTGTTCACACCAATTGTTTGAACCAAGCTTTTTCACCTAGGCACTTCCTAGACACTATTGCATGCACTGCCTTCCAGAATCTTACAGTCAGAATTGTCACAGAACAGGACAGAACAGCATGTATGATATGACTTGAAGGGTGGACAGGTCCCCTTAACCAAAAATATCTGTACCTCACCCCCACCTCTATCTCCCTCCTGCTAGATGCTGGGATTCCCCTAGTTGATTATAATCAGTGACAGGTATATTTGATCAGGATCATGGTTAATAGGCAGGGAATGTACTTCAACAAGCAGAATCCCTTATTGAGTCAAAATATGTCAACTATAAAACCTTTCAAAAGTCCTAGTCATATATGACCACAGGTAGCCAAAAAAACTAAGGACACTAAAATTGAATGCATAACACCCTGTACAACATGAGAAAGCTTTCTTCTTAACGAAAACCACATATCAATTAATTTAAATCCTTTTGTAGTATTTAAGAACCAGAGCTCAGATCACAGAGTATTCTTACCCCTCTTCCAAGTACTGTGTTTGCCAACTTTTCACTGATATTCTAAAGAATATATAATATAATGAAATTTGTGATATAATTTGAGATCAGAAAGTATGATACTTCCAACTTAGTTTTTCTTTCTCCAGATTACTTTGGCTATTCCAGGTCTTTTGTGCTTCTATATGAATTTCAGAATTCTTTTTCTATTTCTGTAGAAAAATACCATTGGAGACTTTGGGCAATATGGACACTTTAACAATATTAATTCATCCAATTCATGAACATGAGATATCTTTCCTTTTATCTGTGCCTTCTGCAACATATTTTATTAATGTTTTACGGTTTTCAGAGTACAGATCCCTCACTCCCTTGGTTAAATTTGTTCCTAAGTATTTTATTCTTTTTGATGCTATCATAAATGGAATTGTTTTATTGATTTATATTTCGGATAGATTGTCATTGGTGTAAAGAAATGCAAATGATTTTTGTGTGTGGATTTTGTAAGCTATAGTAATCAAAACAATATTTCTGGCATAAAAACAGACACATAGACCAATGGAATAGAATAGAAAGCCCAAAAATAAACCTAATAATATACAGTCAACTAATTTTTGAAAAGGGCACCAAGAAAACACAAGGGGAAAGTAAAGTCCCTTAAATAAATAGTACTGGGGAAAACTGGATAACCACATGCAAAAGAATGAAATAGGACCCTTATCTTACACCATAGACAAAAATCAAATGAAAATGGATTAAAGACCTAAACGTAAAACCTGAAACTATAAAACCCCAAAGAAAACAAAGGGGAAAAGGTCCTTGACATTGGCCTAGGCAATAATTTTTTTGGCTATCACACCAAAAGCTCAGGCAACAAAAGCAAAAACAAACAACTGGGACTATATCAAAAGGAAAAGCTTCTCCTCAGCAAAGGAAACAATCAATAGAGTACAGCCTGTGAAACAGGAGAAAATATTTGCAAACCTTATATCTGATAAGGGGTTATAATATCCAAAATATGTGAGGAACTCAAACAACTCAATATCCAGAAAACAAATAACATGAATAGAAAATGAGCAAAGGACCTAAATAGACATTTTTCTAAAGAAGACATAAAAATGGTCAACTAGTATATAAAAAAAAAGCTCAGCATCACTAATCATCAGAGAAACGCATATCAAAATTTACAGTGAGGTACTACTTCACGCCTTTAGAATGGCTATCACCAAAAAGACAAAAAATAAAAAGCATTAGCAAGGATGTGGCAAAAAGGGAACACTTGTACATTGTTGATGGGAATGTAAATTGGTACAGCCATTATGCAAAACAGTATAAAGGTTCCCCCCAAAATTAAAAATAGAACTATCATATGACCCAGCAATCCCTCTATTGGTTTATACCCAAAGGAAATAAAATTAATGTTGACGAAATATCTGCACTCTTATGTTCATTGCAGCATTAATTCACAATAGTCAAGATATGGAAACAACTTAAGTGTCCATCAATGGATGAATGGATAAATAAAATGTGATTATATATGTGTGTGTGTGTGTGTGTGTGTGTGTGTGTATACACACATACATACATACATACATACATACAATGAATATTATTCAGCCTTTAAAAAGGAGATTCTGTCATTTATGATAACACGGATGAGAAGGGACGACATTATATGCTAAGTAAAATAAACCAGACACAGAAAGAAAAATACTGCATGATCTCACATATATGTGGAATCTAAAAAAATGTCAAATATATAGAAATAGAAAGAATAACAGTGGTTATCAGAGGTGAGAAAGGAGGATGGAAATGGGAGATATAAGTCAAAGGGTACAAAATTGCAGTTATGTAGGATAAATAAATCTACAAATCCAATGTGCAGCATGAGGACTATAGTTAATATTATTGTATTGTACACTGGAAATTTGTTAAGAGAGTAGATTTTAGGTGCTCTAACCACACACAGAAAAAAAGGTAACTATGGTAAGTGATGGATATACCAGTTTTGACTGTAGTGATCATTTTACTATGTGTATATATATATCAAAACATCTTGTACATTTGAAACGAACAAAAAAATTTTTAATTAAAAAAATAGAAATTTGTACCATTTGTCCAAACAAAAGCCTGGACAGATTACCCTGTTTTCCAAGACAACAGAACTATACCCTATATAGAAAATGAAGGTTTCCTTTGTCCCTTCTCACACCATCATCCAAGACCCAAGAGTAATTTTCTCTTTAATTTGTAGACCATTTTCATTGCCCCAAAAATATTCCCTCATTTCCCTATGGATTCAATCACCTCCCTCTACCCCCAGGCCCTGTGACTACTAATTCGTTTTCTGTCCCAGTGGTTTTGCCTTTTCTAGAATGTCACGTAAATAGGACCATACACCGTGTGGTCTTTTGTGTCAGGCTTCTTTTACCTGACATGTCTTTTAGATTCATCCATGATGTTGCATGTATCAGCAGTATATTCATTTTTATTGATGAGTAGTGTTTCATTGTATGAATATATGACAATTTAAAAAATATAGAGACAAGGTCTTGCTATGTTTCCCAGGCTGGATTTGAACTCTTGGGCTCAAGGGATCCTCCAGCCTCAGCCACCTGAGAGGCTGGGATTATAGGCATACACCACTGCACTGGCTCTACCACAATTTTTTTTATCCATACCAGACATCTTTTGATAAGTGTCACACTTCTGATGTGCTCTACCCCTAGGAAGCCAAGCTCTGTTTGAATTTTACCTATACATAGAACATATAAATAGACTCTCTAACACCCACTGTTTATTGTCTACCAAACCCATTCCCTATCCCATCTCCATCCCTGACCTTCCTCTACTCACTTCTTTGCTGATTTCTCTTCTTTCTGGCAGCCATGATGCAGAGAAGAATTCGTAATCTGGCCTCCACCAGAGTGGAGCTTCACTAGACTAAGCTAATCATAGCAGTTCCATTTCTGTGGCCATGGTGTAGAATTATGACCAATAAGACTTGGTGGGAAGTCTGCTGGGAGCTTCTGGAAAAAGGCAACTTAGCTCTTAGTCCTTACTCTCCTGATCTCTTTCGTCTCCATAATCTGCTGATTGTGAGATCAGAAACTTACTCACATAGGAGCCCACACACAGCAGGTAAGCTCTAGCAAGGTTGTCAGTGGGCTTTCTGAAATGGAATTTTTGAGAGCTATAGAGTCCAGGTTCCATCACATTGGCCTTTGTGGCAAACAAACAAAAAAAGCATGGTACAGTCTACAAAATACCTAGCCAGTACTGTTTAAGACTGGCAAGGTCATGATTTAAAAAAAAGAAATGAGAAACTAACACAGACTGAAGGAAGCTAAGGAGACATGATAACTAAATGCAATGTGGGATCCTGGATTGGATCCAGAAGATAAAAAGGACATTAGCGGGAAAACTGGTAATATTTACATGAAGTCTGTAGTTTAGTTAACAGTGTTGAACCTGTGTTAATTTCTTGGCCAAAGCCATGGTTTTGTAAGATGCTAACATTAGGGATCATGAAGGGCCTCACAGGCAGTGATGAAGACTTTGGACATTATTTGAAGTATGAGGGAAAGCTGTTGGGGGGCTTTAAGCAGAAGACTAAAGCAATCATATGTATTATTCCAATTCTAACTGCTGTGTTTAGAACCGACGACAGGGGAGAGGAGAGCAAGGATTGTGGCTGTTATAGTAATCCAACATGGCAAGACAGGACGGTGTTTTGTCTTGGCTTTCAGTGCCACAGGAGAAAGTAATGAGCAATGCTTGAGTTCAGAATAAAATTTAGTTGATAAAACTTGTAGATGGATTGAATGAGGATTGTTAAGAGAAAGAGGGGAGTTAATTATTTTAACCTTAAAAACTTCAGAAAATGATAGTACCACTGACCAAGGTGAGGGACAATGAGATGGAGCAGGTTTGCTGGAGAACAGCACTGGGTCTGGGGCCTTGCTAGGTCTATTGGGAGGTTGTATTTCATTACTTTGGGAGAGATCAGGACTAGGGATGTAAAAGAATAAAATTTAAACCCACAGAACTTAGAGAATTTCTTGTGGCAGCAACACTGTCTACAGAGAGCAAAACAAGGTGAAAAAGCTTGGGAGAATCCTCCAAGCATGTAATATGTGTTAAATCACACACACACACAGATATCCTGATACAAGCCCATGGGCCTTCCCCTTCCACTTAAAACCACTGCTCTAGGCCCTTCTATGAGGCATTCAGCAGCGGCATCAGGAACTGATGCCTTTTGTGAAAAAAAAATTTATATCTGTATAACTGAAACTTTGTACCTTTAGCCAATACATACCCATTTTCCCCACCCCCTATCCCCTGGCAACCATCATTCTACTCTCTGCTTCTCTTGAGTTTGACATTTTTAGAACCCACATATAAGTGAGATCATGCAGTATTTTTCTTTTTGTGTCATGCTTATTTCACTGAGCATAATTACCACCAGGTTCAACCACATTGTGCTGCAAATCTCCTTTTTTAAGGCCAGATAATATTCCTTTGTGTATATATACCATAATGCTTTATCTATTTATCCATCTATGGACACTTAGGTTGATTACATATCTTGGCTATTGTAAATAATGCTGCAATACACATGGGAGTTCAGATATCTCTTCAAAATAAAGATTTTATCTCCTTTAGATATAAATCCAATAATAGGATTGCTGGGTCCTGTGGTAGTTCTATTTTGTATTTTTTGAGGAACCACCATATGGTTTGCCACAATGGCTGTACTACGCTACATTCCTGTGAACAGTGTGCAAGAGTTTCCTTCTCTCTATGTCCTTGCCAACACTTGTTATGTCTTTTTGATGATAACCATTCTAACTGATGTGAGGTGATCTCTCATTGTGGTTTTGATTTCCATTTTTCTGATTTATGATGCTAAGCACTTTTTCATATACTTCTAGGCCATTTTTGTATCTTCTTTTGAGAAATGTCTATTCAGGTCCTTTGCTTATTTTTTCAGTCACATTATTTATTTTCTTGCCATTGAGTTCCTCATATATTTTGGATATTAAGCCCTTATCAGATATATGATTTGCAAGTATTTTCTCCCATTCCGTAGCTTCTTCTCCTTACTCTGTTGATGTTTCCTTTGCCAGACAGAAGCTTTTTAGTTTGACGCAATCCCATTTGTCTATGTTTCCTTTTGTTGTCTGTGCTTTTGGGGACATATCCAAAAAATGATTGCCAAGAAACTGATGCCTTTTAACCCGAATTCTAGTAAGATATAAGTGTTTCCATTAGGTTTAATATACACATGAGCAGGCAGTTAGCATTTAAAATACCCTAAACAGAAATGCTTATTCTAAGGGTGATTGCTTCAAGTTGATCTTCTCTTGTGTGTGCAAGAAAGAATTAAGAGAAAGGCTTTTGAGTTCTTTTCAATTAACTCAAAATGCTTTCTTATTCCTATTTCTCTCTGTTCTGACCTCTTTTTCAGATAAAGTCTTTATTTCCTACCTCTTCATCTTCAGTAGACCTCAGCTCCATCATATACACTCAACCATCAGCCCCCCTCACCAGCCCCTCCCTCACTTGTTCAGTCTTGACTCTCCTTGCACAGTTGACATTACAACTCTCCTCATTTATAAGCGATATGATTGTTCTACAGCAAACTGCGAATACAGCGTCAACCAAAAGTACATCCTTTAGTAGATTCTTTAGTCTGGATGATAATGCTGGGTGTATCAACTCTTAGCACAGATGAATTAGTTCCTGAGGTTCACCTTTGCCTCAATCCTGTGGGCAGCTTGTCTCAAAGACCTGCATCTGAATTAACAGGTGTTAGGATTTGCCTAAACCTAAGGTAGGATGATTCCATTCATGCACAGATGGATGCTTACATAATGTTTCTCAACTACCTGTGTAATTTAACACTACTCATTTCATCAATGAAAAGTTATTTCTAATGTGCATTAGGCTAATTAATAAGTCCTCTGACGTTGATCAGAGATATAGTTGAAGCTGCATGTAGAAACCTCCTCCCACCCCCAACACATGCATGTGTGGGCTTTAGATAGGAGATTTTATGGACTCCCAGACTACTCCTGGAATAGGCATTCCTTATTAGGGTATTTTGACTATTAACTGCCTGTTTATCTGTCCATTAAACTTAACACACACACACACACACACACACACACACACGTGCATGCATATCTATTAAAATATCTTGATGACATGTAGGTTAAAATGCAGCTTTCTCATCCCCAGAAGAGATCTAGTGAATCAGAAACTCTGGCAATGGGAGCTAAAACTCCATGCTATAATGAGCTCTGTGGGCAACGAAGGTCATTCTGAAACACCCTAGATTCTGAGGACTCCTGCTGTGGAGAGCAAGGGTAGGGACCTGTCCTGGCCCCTACATTCACTCACTCTAGAAAACTACGGACAAGCCAAAGGAAGAACCAACCTCTGTTCTCCCCCTTCAGAGGCTGAGTCTGTGCAAGAAGCTGCAGTTGGGAGCTATGAATGACAGAATCCACTCCTTACGCGGGGTTCCCGAGCCCCTGCAAACACATGACCACAAAGGAAGTAGGCCCTTGTCTCTTTTCTAATTACCCAGCACTGGGGCAGGTTATATATGGCTTTGTTAGGAGCATCACTTTCTTGGGAAAAAGAAAAATTATTCTCTAACCATGAAGGGGAGAAGAGTTGGTACCAGCAGATGTGCCTCAAACTTTTATCATTGTAACTCAGCCCCCTGCTTACCATACATATTTGTTTTTCCTTTAAATGTATATCTTAGGATGCAATAAAATCATATTGTCCCTAAAAAATAGAACAATGGACTAAATGAAGATTAAAAACTAATCGTGAAGGAAATTATTAGGGGGTTAAGTCTGAGAGCGATAGATTGTTTAACAGGATTGCATACCCAGAATGAAAACTATTTCACGTAATGGAAAAAGATTGAGGTTTAAGACAATATACACACATAAATATTTATACCGAGGAAGTATTTTTAAGTAGGAAAGCTTTTTTTTTTAACTACTATATCAACTCAAACGGGAGCACAAAATTATTTTGCAGTAAACTACATCTCTGTTTGCATCTCTTTCCTCCCAATTAATGAAGTAAACAATTTCAGCAGTAAAATCCCAATCCCAATAAACTGTGCAGTTTCATTCTCTTGGAGGGGGTCTCTACCCCTAGGCGAAATTAAGAGAAGGAACCTATTAGCTAATTCTTTCATAGAATCAGAGTTTAGCAACTGATTTAATGTAGCAAGTGGAAACAAGCCTGTAAGTGGGGAGTGCAGCCTTTAAGCTCACTATGATGGTAACTGTGAGATGTGTTTTCCAAGTGAGATAAACTCAAGCTGAAAAGTCTAAGAACCACCAGTATGAAAACACACAATTAAAGAGTTTCTCCAAGTTGGCCTTATGCTAGAGAAGCTTACGTTGACAAGAAAACTCTAACTCTGAATTAGAAGTCCCAGCTGATAACGTTTGCAGTGAGCCTCTGCTACTTATTCTACAGATGAGGAAACGCCCAGAGAGAATCATGAAATGATCACAGTCGCACCACTGAAAGATGCCCACTGGAAGAGAGCTCAGTTCTCCCAGTTCCAGCCCTGTGTTCTTCCTAATGGCACTTTTCACAGTTTTTACTGTCGTTTGATTTGTGTTCCTGTCTCAGCTGAAGAACATTCAGGACTAAAGTAATGACAGGAGGAGAGGTGGGCCACCTGAGGGTCTGCTGCCCAGGCTGTGGCTTCTGCTAACCCTGAGGGCTCCCAGGGTCACACGCAGAAAACAGGTGCTTCCCGTCTCCCTAAACCCCCTGTTGCTTGACCTTGGAGAAGCCTGATTAGCTAGCGCTACAGACTTCATTTGTAAACAGTGGTGGTAAAAATCTTTTCCCTGCCCAATTGCTGTATGTATACTTTTAAGAGCAGCAACAGGCGGGGCGCGGTGGCTCACACCTGTAATCCTAGCACTCTGGGAGGCCGAGGCGGGAGGATGGCTTGAGCTCAGGAGGTTGAGACCAGCCTGAGCAAGAGCGACACCCCATCTATACTAAGAATAGAAAAATTAGCCAGGCATCACGGTGTATGCCTGTAGTCCCAGCTATTTAGGAGCCTGAGGAAAGAGGATTGCTTGAGCCCAGGAGTTTGACGTTGCTGTGAGCTACAATGATGCCACTGCACTCTACCCAGGATGACAGAGTAAGACTCTGTTTCAAAAAGAAAAATAAGAGCAGCAACAGAACAGGGTGTGTAACATGGACCAGGTGGCCTCTGTGATGAGTTCTGTCACATGGATCACATGGCCCCGACACAGGCCTGGGAAGCTGTGATGCATACGGGGCTCATAGACCATCACCCCACATCTCCGCACCATCAAAGCTGGCAGAGCAATCCAGTGAGTTAGGAGAAGCATCTATGTAAGGTCACTGGGAACACTAAAGGTGGTCCTAACACCAGAAGCATTGGTAATTGACTCTAAACTACTTTAAGATCCGCCCTGACCCAGGATGTTAAAGCAGCCTGACCCATGAGTGTAGGCCCAAAGCGGTGACCTACAGCATTCTATTTCTGGATCTGGTAGAACCCTGACCCTGGCTTTCTTGCCACCTGTTGTCAGCCATTCTCCTGTCTGGCTAGGGAATTAAATCTCCTTAGCTTAACCCTCTGCATGCTCCAAGGCATGCTTCAGGGGCACTCACCTAAGAATTTCTGAAATGCTTACCCCCAGGCTATGCACCCAGGGGCTCTGATTCAGCAACTTTGGCGTGTGTCCTGGGAACCTGCATTTGAACAAACCCCACTGGTCCTCCACCCGTTGCGCTACAGTGCTGACCCAGACACAGACGGGCCTCCTCACTGAGCCAGGAGCTACCTCCATGGGCCATTCTGCCACCTACCCCAGTCTCGATTGCCCTAACTGCCCGATCCTTCCATGCATCCATGTGGCCAGTCCCCTCAGAGATTCCACACCTGGCCGTCTCCCAGTGGGTTCGGGCTCAGCCTCTGGAAAATTCCTAAGGCACTGTTGTGTCTCCAGCTTGCAGCTCCACACTGCAAATCCACACTTGAAATCAGGTTAATTTTCTTTTCAATTCTCAAAACACAAAGGATTCATTTCCCTCCCTTTCTTGGGCAACAAAACTTATTTGCCTTGAAGAACTCAGACTTATAAAATACATAGACCTATTTAATAATATTTCTTGAGGGCAGCTTCTTCCTCCCTGTAAACACAAAGCATAAGCCATTCCATCAGTTGGGGCCTTTAGGTTGCTGCTAATGGAAACTTAATCAACAGTAAAGAGATTTTTTTTTGGCTCAAGTCACTGGAAGGTCCAGGGCCACAGCCAGCCGGGCCTCAGGCCTGCTTTGATTCAGCTTCTTTCCTTCTGCTGTTTTGTCTTGTTTTCAATCTCTCTACTTTGCCTTCCATGATGTAAGCAACACCCAACTTCGCATCTGCAAACCACAAAAGGATAAGGGACATGTCTGCCATAGCATCCAAGCAAAAGAACCCTGAGATGCTACCCGATTAGACCTCTTCAGTCACATGCTGTATTAGTCCGCTAGGGCTGCCCTAATAAAATACAACTAGCTGTTTGGCTTAAATAATAGGCATTTATTTCTTACAGTTCTAGAGGCTAGAAGTCCAAGATCAAAGTGCAGCAGATTTGGTTTCTCCTAAGCCTCTCTCCCTGGCTTACTGATGGATGCCTTCTCGCCATGTCCTCACACGGTCTATCCTCTGTGCACATACATCCCTGGTGTCTGTGTCCAAATTTCCTCTTCTTAAAAGGACACCAGTCACAATAGATTAGGGTCTACCCTAACAATCTCATTTTAACTTACTTCTTTTAAGGCTCTGTCTTCAAATACAGTCACATTCTGAGGTCCTGGGGGTTGAAGCTTCAATATACGAATTTGGCAGGGGGCAGGGGATACATGTAAGGCAGCCCACAGTACATGCCTATCCCTGAGCCAATGACTGAAGAATGTGCTGCTTGACTTAAACAATCCCACCCTGAAGCTGGGGGTGGGATGAGAGTCCTCCCATGACATAGGCAATACCGGGTGGGCTGGACACTGGTCCTGTTAGGATAGGGGAAGGGGGGACCAGGACGCTGAGTACTCACACAACAATGGCCAAAGCAGCTATTGCAGGCTCAAAATTCACCCAGGGAACTCACAGGCCTCTCCCCAACTAAAAGCAGCAGAAACAACGTACAGAATTAGTCCACTACATGTGAATACGGGTGAAGGAGCTGTAAGGGATCATGGAAGGGCAGGGCTTCCCTCAAATGAGGCAAGAGTTACTGACAGATGAGTTTCTCTCTTCCACCAACTTTCTCTTCCAAGTTGAATCTTGAAGTCTGCTCCAGATAAAAGTCGCTTCCTACTTAATTGCTTTCACCTCTTAAGTAACTTTGTATCCATATAAAAATCTACAGATAATCCACTCTTAAAGGAGTGGTGCAGCTTCTCTTAGTGAGCAGAAAAATATGTGCAAGCAAAAGAACAAATAGAAGAAAACATTTTCAACCATGAAGACAATAGTGTTTGTGTCTAGATTTTTTTTCTTGTAAAAAAATTGGTACCACATTGTTTTTTAAAAAAACTTCATTTTTTCTATTGGTCTTTTTTTTGTTTTTTAAAATTGTTTTTATTGATACACAATAGATATTTACATATTTGGGGGGCAGGTACCTGTGAAAATGGAATGCATTCATATAATTTGTAAAAATCAAATCAGTATAATTGGGATATCCATCCACTTAAATATTTGTCTTTTCTTTGTGCTAGAAACATTCAAATTATTCTCTTGTATTTTGAAACATACAAGAGATTATTATAAGCTATGGTCACCCTACTGATCTACGGAACCCCAGGTCTTATTTCTTCTATCAAATAAAAACACCTCTTTCATACTGGGGGATGGAGGGAAGGGAGTGATTAAGTACCCATAAAGAAAAAGGACCTGGTTCTGTTGAAAGAAACCAACTGGTAAAATGAAGGAAACACTCATCAGCTAGGAGGGACCTGAGTGAGTAAAGACTTAAAGCCAAACTAGGGAGGAGAAAAAATTAAAATCAATTAGTGTTTGAAGAAATTCTGAGTAGAAAACAAACTCACCAGGGTCCACGAAAGATCTATAGGAAGAGGAAAGATAAGAAAAGTAAAACTTGGAGTTGGTCATTGGTGTAGGTTCCCTTAAATCCATTCTACCAGAAATGTAGCCCATGACCAATCTCATTTCCATTGCCAGAGGCTGATTTTTTAGGAGACAATGGGGAAACAAAACATGGCCAAGAAAGGAGTTTTCCTCACTTGTCTAAAGAAACACTGGAATAGATAATACCTCTTCTTCAGCCAGCACTGTCCTGTTGGGACAAGATGCCTAGAACTTAGCAGTCAGCTGACCTGAGGACAAAACCCACCCCTAGTAGCAAACAGGAGAGTCTCAGAGAAGCAAAGACAAGGCACACATGGCACCTGAAGCCTGCCCTAACACTGTGCTTCCTCTTTTGTAGGCAGTAATCTTCCCTGTGTTGAGCCAGTCGGAATCAGGATCTTGAATTTCTTGCAGCAAAAAGCTTCCTAACAGATAGACTAGGGTTTTGATAACCATCAGTTCTAACAGTTAAGTTCCAGCAGGTAAATGAGATAATCCATTTTAATTACTGGTTAGGATGCTTTTGGCTGCAAATTACAGAATACATGACTAAAAGGCTTTTAAACAATAAGGATATTTATCTTGTTTAACAAGAAACAAGGAGGAAGGTACTCAGGCTCTGAACTGAATTAGACTCCAAATCTGTGATCCTCAAATGTTAAAAAGCAGGAAGAGAGAAGTGGAGTTTCTTCCCGCATGTCTCTCCTTTTTTCAGCAATGAAAATTGTTCCCAGAAGTCCCTTAGCTCACTTCCTCTTAAGTCTCATCGGCAGGAACTGGGTGGGTTTTGTGGCCATTCTGCTTTCAAGCAAGTGGCTGGCCTTTCCAGCCTCTCTTACAGAGCTGGCTCTGCCAGGCAGGAGGACATGGGAGGAGAGTGACTGCTGGACAGGACACCCCATTCCCTTAGCCAAATACTAAACCCAATTTCCTCTGAAGGAGCTCAGGAACTTGCACCACAAAATATTACTCCTTCATATAAAGTATATTTTGAATTAAAAGCCATTCAAGATCAAAAACCATTGGAGGGGCTTTCATTTTATGTCCTTAAACCAGACTGACTGATCAAAAGATCAAAAGGGCAATTGACTTCCCTTTCCCTCCATGTTATCTCAGTATATTGCAGGAAAAAATGATCAAGAATGCAACCAGACCTGGCCCAAATCATTTTAAATATAATACCTGTCTCTCAGGTTAATTTAATTTGCTAAGAGAATCATTTACAAGTCAATCTGTTTTGCCCATCTATTCATCCTCCCTCGCAACCATTTATTGTCCCTAAACAGAATTAACAATATTGCTCATCCTCCCACCCCCTGCCAAAAAGAAGGCATAAAAATATCTGGATCCTATTGGGATATTGGGTTGGGTAATCAGTCTGTGACTCTCCCCCTGCACACGACAAATAAACCTTTCTCTTATTCATCTGCCTTAACTGTGAGTTGATCTTGCAGTGAACTTTCGAGGGAAAGGGGAAGTTTCCATTCAACCCCTATATCTCCAACCCAAGTTATGACCATATCTCTGCAGGATGCCATGAAACAATAATGTATGGGTTACACATATTACCTATGCAATGAATAGCTGCATATCAAATTCCTAGAAACACCCATGGGCTTCTCATCATGTGATATGCAGAGTACTGGAAGAAGCTCTCACTTTGCCAGTAGACCATTAAGAAGCCTTCTTGCTGGGCCAGAAGTTAGTGGAGCTAGAGTATGCCCTCCTGTGGAGAAACCACACAGGTTCAAAGGCATTAGCTTGTTAAGTGGATCATTAGACAACAATTTAGTCTTCTGAATTGTAAAGGAAAATAAAAATCTCAGGACTCCCCCCCCCCGCCCCCCCCGCCCCAACTCTTTATGCAAAAGTGAATGGCAAGCCTGGAGGTTGAATCATGCAACACCCTCTTCCAAGTAAGTAGCAGTTACTAAGATGACACATTAGCCAAATCCCCGTGGAAAGGTAAAAAGCCTCAGACATCTATGAAGGATTGCCCCCACAGATCATTCATAAGGAAGTTTCTTTGCTGGCCTCCTATAAACAAGGACATGCAAATTGTAACTTTGGGTCTACAGGCTAAATCTAGCTCCTAAAACTAAAGTCTGTTGCATACCACACTGATAATGTTGATTACAAGTTTATCTTCCCAGGTGCAGAACAGAGACAGGTGGAGATCAATCATTCTTCCACCCACCCAGAGATATCTGCATAATTCATGCTTCCTTCACTCCCTTTTTCTCTTCAAACTTTCACCTGATGTAAACTGTAGATTTACTGAGCACTATGTAAAGACTCA
This sequence comes from Lemur catta, assembly GCF_020740605.2. Lineage (NCBI taxonomy): Eukaryota > Metazoa > Chordata > Mammalia > Primates > Lemuridae > Lemur > Lemur catta. Next base: position 27,715,352 of record NC_059128.1, read on the forward strand.
CAAGAATGTAACCATTTGCCTCACTGTCCACCCCCCTCCTCCTTTTTCTTTCTGTATGCCCTTTCCCCTTAAATACTGAGTTCCCAAATCCCTCTTCAGAGCACAGGTCACAGACGTTTCTGTGGTTTGTGCTTTTCCCAGCACATCCTCAAACTTTGGCTTAATAAACCTCCATTGATTGAGATACTTGCTTCACTCACTTATTTGGGGTTATCAAAATATTTAATGCTTAAAACTACACCTGGATTTTTTTTATCTTCACAGAGTTTCTTATGTTGTCCTTTTATCCTCCCCCAATACCTAAGGCACATTTTCAAAAATAAAAACAATGTTTCTGAGATTGTTCTATGACTAACCCTTCCCATAAATGTCTGGGATTTGGTCCAGGAGATTTTCTACCAATATATTTTTTATAGAAATGGCAAAGAAGGAACATTAATTAAGCATCTATTATATGCCAGATGTTGTACATGGTTCTTGTCCTATTTGAGTCCATTCAAGGAACAAGGGAGGCAGTCTAGCAGGGAAGATAAAGGCTAGCTGTGTGTCCATCCACGAATCCCCTAATCTCTCCAACACTCCATTTCCTTATCCCTAAAATAGGAACAATAATAGAATCTACTTCATACTATTGTTATGATAACTAAATGAGATGACCAAAACACAGTGCTTAGCAGGCAGTAAGTGCTCCAAGAATTACAGACACCCATGGTGAGGTGGTGCAGTGGTGAACTGCACCTGGTGACTCATGGGAGCTGATTTTAAATTTGCAGGAATTTTTCAAGCTAGCTGTTTAATGGTTGTTAGCTTGATGGGAATATTTACACCACAGAAATCAGCAAGTGCTATAAAGCAGGAGTTTTTGTTTTGTTTTTTTTTTCTTCCTGGAGAACCAGTTGTAAAACATTTACCGGCACACCGCTGATTAGCTCCATTTGGTAAATGTGAGCCAGAGAGGTTAAGTAACTTGCCCAAGGTTACACAGCAAGTAAATGGCAGAAATGGGGCATGAACTCAGTTCTGTATAATTCCAACCCTGAGTCTTTCCCCTCATTTGCAAATTTGACTGTAAAGTATCTGCAATGTTCACAGCCATTCATTCTTTCATTTAACAATGATTACTGAGCCCCTGTATACATGTAAAGCACTCTGCTAAGCATTGCAGGGTCTGCATATAAAAAAATGTCATAATGCTATAAGTCTGCTCTCAAGCAGCCCTCATCACCACATTAGAGGTGAACCTTTAGGTCATTTGTATTCGATACTACTACCACCCAAGGGCTCTCTCTGCTCAAGGTTTGGACAGAATTGTGAGGTTGGTGAACTATCTAGGAGTTGGCTCCTTCTCACGCCCACTGCAGCCCAGGAGACGCCTTTCTCCCTCCAGATATGTGCTGGTCAAAGTATTAGTGGATCATTAAGAGATATGCTTATATTATACCATGTTGAGATATAACCCTTTCCCAGAAATATTTGCATCTTTAGAGAATAATCGTCATGTGAGAAAAGCCCATGTGCTGAGATAACCTGATTGAGAAATCAACTGTCTGCGTGAGCCATCACAAACCATGCAACCCACGTGTTTCCCCTTCCTCCCTATTTCTCCATGCAAATGTAGCATGATTTTTGAGGTTGTTCTACCAGCTGTTTTTTTTTTAAATAAATACTTTCTCTTTAAATCAACTCTTTTTTTTTGGATTAAATGAATTAATTTTAAAAGAAAATGTTGTGTCACTGTCTTAAATAGAACACCATGATGACTTGCCAAAGATAATGATAGTCATAAAAATAAATATCCGACTATTAAAACAGAAGAATTTTTATATGTTTACCTCTAATAATCATTTCATAGTGGTATATACATTCTACTCTAGAAACACCACTCTAAGATGTAGGCTTTTCTCTCCTCCCAGGGGGTGAGTTAGCATTTAAAATACACTAGTCAGAAATGCTTATTCTAAGGGTGGTTGCTCCAAGTTCATGTTTTTCAATTTGCAAGAAAGAATTCTAAGAAAGGTTTTTGAGTGCTTTTCAACTAACTCAAAATGCTTTCTTATTCCTATCTTTATTCATTCTGGCCTCTTTTTCAGATAAAGTCTCTATTTCTTACCTCTTTTTCTTCAGCAGACCTCAGCTCCATCATACACACTCAACCATCAGCCCTCCTCACCAGCCCTTCCCTCACCTATTCAGTTTAGGGATTTTCCTTCCACCTTGATTTCCCCCACACTGTTGACACTGCCACTCTCCTCATTTATAAGTGATAGGATTATTCTATAGCAAATTGCAAACACAATGACAACCAAAAGTAGATCCTTTAGTAGATTCTTTATTCCGGATGATAATGCTGAGTGTGCCAACTCTTAACACAGATTAATCAGTACCCCAGACTCACCTTTGCCTGAGTCCTATGGGCAGCTAATTACAAAGACCTGCATCTGAATTAACAGGTGTTAGGATTTGCCTAAACCTAGGGTAGGACAATTGTTCTACCCTGGTCATGCAAAGGTGAGCTGCCTGTGTGATATTTCTCAACTACCTACATGTCTCAAACCCCATTCATTTCACCAGTGGAAAACAGGATACTTGTATGATCCAAGGAGAATCCCCATTTTGATGGAAGATGGCTGTCTTGCTCACTTTGGCAAGTGGGAATGGAGAAGCAGTTTAGTAAGATTTAGAAAAAATAAAGAAGTGTGATGATTCTTGAAGCAGGGTGATGAGTAGTGAAGCAATACCCTATAGGCCCATAGGAATTAAGCCACCATGGTCAAAGGACAGGCAGTGACACTGGCAGTTTTGCAGAGCAGTCTCTAACAGATGCTGTACAAGATGCTATACAATGCAAAGCAGCCACACACTCTGCCTATTTATAAGCTAACTGTGCTGATGACTCTCCCTTTTACACCTTGCACTTCCCTGAAGACATAAATATTTACATTTGTGAGGACATTTACAAAGCACTTTCAGAGGTCTCTTCTCTATGAGATTAGAAATCAAGCCAGAGCTGGCAATAATATATCTTACGGACAAAAAGACAAGACTCAGAAAGGATGGGAAGTTGAACAAGGTCATACCCAACAGAGCTGGGAAAGAGCTGTCAATGTGTCATGCAGACTCCAAGGAATTTAGTTCCAAAAGAAACTCATGTTTCCCCAGATTGCATCCTTCCTCTTGAGTTCCCACTCTGAGAATAGCACTACTACCCAATCACCCAAACTCAAAATTTTGGCATCTTCCTAAACATCTCACACTCTCTCATTCCCCATATCCCTCATCATATCCTTCTTGATACCTCTCAAATCTGTCTCTCTCTCTCTCTCTATCCAATTCTGCTGTCCTAATCATCTCTCATCTGGACCCTTGCCTGGGAAGAAACATAATTTCTCCTCAACCCTCTTAAGTCGTAGTTGAGACAGGTCTCTGTAACAAAAGACAGATTAACGGAAGAAAAATAAGCAAGTTTACTAACATGCAGTGCTCAGCACGTGAAAAAATCCGCAATGAAAGGTAAGAAAGCAGTGGCTTAGTACTCTGGCTTATATAGCATCTTCAATGAAAAAAACAATAAGTTTGTAGAGAAATGACAGGACAAAGGGAAGCAGTTTTAGGCTTCCAAAGGTGGGAAACTATGGGAAGGTAAACACATAGGAAGGAACTAATGGAGTAAGGTTTGTTTGCAGATTCCTTTACTGGAGTTGGCCCCAGTGGCAACCCAAAATAAGTGACTGAGACAAAGGTCTCAATCAAGGAAAGTTTATTAAGCCAAAATTTGAGGACAGCCCAGGAAAAACACAAAAAGACATATCTGTGACTGTTTTTCAAAGGGGAATTTGGGATCTTCATTATTTAAGGGAAAGCATACAGAAAAAAAAAGAAAGGAGAGGGGTGAGAAAAATGGTTACATTCTCATGAGACCCAGGGAATCTACATTTTATATAAGATAAGGTGAATGTTAGAAGAGAAAAAGGGAGTGAAGGATGCATCAATTATGTAGATGTCCCTGGGTAGATGGATGAATGTTTGATCCTGTCCTGTCTCTGTTCTGCACTTGGGAAGATAAACTTGTAATAGCATCTTTAGCATGGAGTTGACCAGATGTTAGTTTTAAGAGCTAGACTTCACCTGCAGACCCTAAGTTAAAATTTGCGTGTCCTTGTTTACGGGAAACCAGTGAAAATTTTCCTAATGAATGACCTATGGGGCAGTCCTTTTGCAGGGCCTGAGGCCTTTTACTTTTCCATGGGGATCTGGCTGATGCATAGCATTAGTAACAGCTATTCCTTTGGAAGACAGTGTCGCATGACTCAGCCTCCAGCCTTGCCATTCCCTTTTGCATAAGGAGTTGGAGAGGAGGAGTGTCTGAGATTTTTATTTTCCTTTATACCAGTAAAAGGCAGAGAAAGCGGAGGATAGGAGAGCCCTTCCTCTATTTGCTGCTTCTTAATTGCCTTTAGCTCAAAAATACTTATGTCAAAGATGCATATTTGGGGGTGACATATTCTGATTTCCTTCACCCTTATAAAAGTATTTCAATTGGCCTCTTTGACTATAATTGGGGATCCCCCTCCAGCCCAATTATCCTCTACCCAGCTGAGTGAGCTTTAGTATGCAGCTCTGAACATACCACTCCCTTGTTAAGTCTTCAATAGCTCCTTCTTGTATAGACACTGGAGCCCCACCTCAATCTCTCTCTCTGTGTGTGCATGTGTTTGTGTGTGTCACTGTCTCTCTCTCACACACACACACACACACACACACACACACACACACATAAAGCAAACTGTATGTTCCATACTTACTAAATTGCATGTAGTTTTCTGAATATGCCACATAATTTTATAACTCTGTTTATTCTCCCTGGAAGGACATTCCCTCCTACACTGCCCATTTACCCAACTAACACTGCTTGTAAGTCAAGACTCAGCTTTAAGGTTACCTTCCTCGGAAGGCTTTGCTTGATCCTCCAGTGGAAATGACACTTCCTCTCCTGTGGCCACAATGTATCCTGAACGTACTTCTGCTGTGGGGTCTGTGATGCCTTGAATTACACGGGCCTATTTACTTTTTTGCCTCCTGCAAAACTAGCTCCTAAAGGATAGAGAAAAATATTTTAATTATTTTTGTATCTCTAGTGACTAGCATGGAATAAACACATCATACACGGTAAATAAGTGAATTAACAAATTTCTACAGCAATTACTGATTATTTACCACAAATTTTCCAACCAGATTTCTTCTCCGTTAGAGGGGTTGAAGAAGCCAGGGGGGAACTCAGAAATCTGCCCCATAAACGGGCAGAGTAACCCTCTTTTTCTTTTTAAGGAAAAAATAGCCCACACACGACTAACCCCTCTTTATACTTGACTGTCCCCCAACAGCTGCCCACCCTGAGGACTGTCTTGGTGTACTGTCCACCCAACCATGTGCCTTCTCAATTTCTTCTTTCTTAGCTAGGGTCGGAGTTTCTCTCTCCTTATTAAATTATTGATTTAATGGAGGGAACAACATGCATATACTATCTACAAGGAGCAACAACGATGTTGATTTGGCCAAACCTGAAAGTTTGGGAAGCCACGGGAAATACACCTGCGCAGGTAAGATCAGAAGTAAACATCATATTTGAGCACCAAAAGAGGGCTTAGAAATCAGTGTTCATTCAGAGTTTCCTAGAATGGGGAAATGAGTCCATTTAAAGAGAAAAAACTGTTAAGAAAGTAATAATATGAGTGAGAGTCAACAATATTGTGATGGTGAAACCAAAACGACTGAAACTGGAGAAATGTTGAGCTGGTCTAAGTCCTGTTCATGGCACTGGCCAGGGAATTAAGACCCAGAGAAGCCGAATAACGTGCCCCAGGTCCAGCCTGTGGAGGGCCTGGGGTGCCATCTTGAAGATCAGCTGAGTAATAAATCAGCCACTGACCATTTTATACAATTTCAAGTTACTGAATATAAAAAAGTTTTTGATGGCATTACATGAAAATATTTCAAAATAATTCTAACTTCAAGGAATCACTTGAGGGCAGAGAGCAAAGGTAGAAAAGAAAGACAAGGAAACCCTGCCGGCATGACCATGACATGTCCCCAAAGTAGCCACTCCCTACTTCTCCCGCTTCAAAGACGATGGAAAACTCCAACATTGGAAACTTGCTGGAAGATATTTTGAAACGATCAGTCATTCCGTGCTGTCCTCGTTGTTCCGCTTCATCACATTTGCAGTTTTGCCGGCTGGGATTTTTTGCTGCCTTGGCAAACATGATGATGGTGTCAAACCTAATGTTTCCTAAATTTTTGCAGAAATGCAGAGAAGACTTCCGTGGGGGCCTATTGTCAATTATCTGGAAAAAGAGAAGTTTGCAGACATTAGAAACAAGAACTGTGTGAGGTTAGGCTCTGGGTTTTAATGAGAACGATTCAAATTAGAATGTTGGCTATTTCCTATAGCTTGCTAAAAATAACCGGGGTGCCTGCTTCCTTCCCTCGTGCTTCATTTTCAGTGCCTGCTCATGCTGAAGATTCGGGAGGGATGGAAAATGTGGGATCCAGTGCCAGCGCCGTTTGTTCAGACCAATGTAATTAGCTTTGATCTGCTCTTGCCCACAGCAATGGGCGTGCTACCTTTAGGCTCCTGTCAGATTTACACTCGAGGCAGCTTGAAGGTGATAAGGTGAACACAAACACCAAGCCCTGTCAATTTCCCCTCTGAAATCTCTATTCCCAGCACTGCCACCAACTTGGCCCAAGCTACCATCATGTCCTGCCTGGGCCCCTGCAAAACCCTCCTGTCTGCTCTTCCCGCCTGGAATCTACCTTCCCCACCCCACCCCCACTCACACTGTAGCGAGAACAATCTTTTCCCACAGATCTGAACACGTCCCCCACCACTGTTGTCACCACCACGGTTCAATGGCTCCCTCTGGCTTGTATGACAAAGACTAAAATGCTCAGCATGGTCCACTACCAAGGACCTCCCTGATCTGTGCCCTAGAACCTCGCCAGCTTTGCCCCTTCCCTGTGCTCCCCATGCTCCAGCCCAGGGTCCTCCCCCCAGTGCCTTCTGTCCCCCATGCCCCACACCTCACAGGCCTCAGCTCCTGCTCCATCCTCCCTTCTTTACCAACCCAATTCTTGCTCATCATTCAGATCTCAATCCAGTGATCACTTTTTCAGGAAAGCTTTTCCTGACCCTGCAGCTGAAGTCAAATTGTCTTCCACATTGGCTCTTATGCCTGGTAGACCTCTCCTTTGAAGCACTTAGCTCTGCTGCATTCACAGGTTTATTTAATGATTAATCTATTAATAGGATTAGCCCCTCCAGATCATAGTTCCACGAAGTCAGGAATCACACCCCTTTGATCATCATTGCATTCTCAGCATCCAATACCGTGCCTGGCACATACAGGACATTCAACATTTATTGAAGGAAACAACATTAATCTCCTGGATTGGTGGGTACTCAGGCCTCCCTTTTTTTGCAGAGGTCCTTACCAAGAGGAAGGACAATTTTTCCACATGTAAATACAGGATTTCCTCTACCTCGACCTGGCCCCATGACTTCCCTTGCTTCCCATCCCTTCCTGTCCTTGCCTTAAGTTGTTTTGGTGAGAAATGTCTGAATACAATAAATTGGAGGAACTTTCCCCTGGATGTGTCTGAAATGCTGGGAATACATCAGTATTATGCCTTTCACCATAAACTGGTCTGACTTCTGCCTGATTTTCTGAGACACAGGTACCTAAATAAACTCCACGTTGCTTCTTGCAATTTCATGACTCACATGGAAGACCTTGTATATCCTCTTCCTCGTTAAGTTAAAAGACATATTTTTTAACATCTCAACTCAAAGTCTTAGGCCCTCCCTTGTATCATGGAGGAGATTTAGGGAAGGAAGGGCAGGGGGAGAATGAATTGTGTCAAGAGAAGAAACTCAAACTTTCTGCATGAAGTTTCAAGGAATCTGCTGAGGGGGTTGGGCAGAGAGAGATAAGCAATAGGAGATGGAAAGGATGACATGTCCCTCCTTGCCCACACCCCCTGACCTGAAGAATATGGATCCTTTGGTTTGGGGTGAGAAGAGTGGGGGTCCTTTAGTTTGGGGTGCTGTGAAGAGTGTCCCCAGCTGCGCAGACAGCACCCTGCCCACCTCTTGTAGAGGAACAGCCTTCAGCATCTGGTGCTTTGGAAATCCAGCCCAGCCTGGGATGAGTGAGTTATTAGTGGCACATTCTTGAATTTTATTGGGTGTTTTTAAACAGCGATTACTGCGAGGATACGCAGAGGTCCAAAAGAAGTCTATAAACACTGGGGAATTTATTTATCTCCTTGCTCTGTGACAGCTGGGCCAGCTTCCACAAGCCAAATGTTTTGGCATGGTCAGGTCAAGGCTTCAGATGGTCGCTAGCAGGGAGCTACTATTTTGGGGGCCAAGGCCATGGGAAAGGCTTAAAGCTCAAAGCAGGCTTCTATGCCTATCCCATAGCTTTTCCTTCAGCCTCATGTATCATGGTTATCAACAATCCTGTCTGTCAGATTTGAGCAAATCCTTTGATATCTTTGTTTCGAGACCCAGATATGGTGCTGCCATACAAGCCTACAAGATAAATGGGCTCACCTTACAGAAGAGGGGGCAGGCAGCTTCAGGCCTCTCCTGCCTCTCATAGAAGGGGAGAGAAAAATAAAAATGTTTGAATATCCTGCAATGTTCCATTTAAATACATATTTTTAATCTCTGATTTGGGCTGGGTTTTAGTAATTCTGTGTCCATTTCAAAAACCGCAGCTGCCAAAAATACAGAAAACTACATGTTAATGCACTTGCTTAGAAAATATAAGTCCAGATTTCCAAAGGACAAGAAGCTGAGGTTTGAGGTGGTTCATCCAGGAAATTTTTCCTAGCTAAGCGAGTGAACGGGAAAGCCCAAGGTCACATGGCCAATGGGAAGTCCATGTAGCCCTACTATTGCTCATTCATCTATCCATGGATGGAAAAAGAAACTGATCAAGGGCAGGCAGTGATTGAAGGTCTTTGGGGGAACAGCAGAAAGCAGTCAGATGAGGGTCTAGCACTAGGACTCTGATTTCCAAACTTTAGTGCACAATAGAACCCCCTGGGAGTGATATAAAAATGCAGAGTGTCAGATCCTTCAAGCATGTGGCCCAGGAATCTGCATTTTTGATGAGCATTTCATGTGATTCCCAAGTTGCCCAAGGAAAAACTATGCTAGGAAATCTAAAATGATAATGGAGCCCAGTATGCACTATCACTGTTTAAAGTCCAGGGGTAAAAGACAAATATCAGGAAAAGTATAAATCCAAGACAAATTCAAGTTATTAGAAAGTTGAGTTCCATACAAACATCAGACAAGACCAAGGTTAGCTGAGCAGTAATTGAATATAACTGCAAAATAGTAAATGAGGTACCAAATTTTGGTTGCAAAGTGAGAGAAAACCCAACTCTGTCTTGAGCAAAAATGATCAAGAATCTCTTAGTCAATGTAAATGGATGGTTTAGTGGTATAGCTGGACTCCAAGGCATTCAGGGGCCCAAATAACATCATTTAAACTCAATCTCTCTGTCTTTGCTTCCTGAGTGTTATACTTCCTCTCTTTTGGTTCCTTTTTCACAGGCTCTCCCCTTGTGGAGAAGATATCTTTCTGATGTTCTAGTCTTTCATATTTGATTCCAAGTCTGTGGAAAAGAGAACTCCTCTTTCCTGGTTATACTAGAAAAAAAACAAATCCCAGGATTATCTCTGATTGAACTAGCTTGGATCACATGACCACTTCTGAAATAACCTCTATGTCAGGGGATTAAAATACAATATTTCTGAGATCTGATCATTTTTCCACCAAGGGGAAAAATGACAAGCACACCAGGAATAATCACAGTTCCAGTTTCAAGACAACACCATGAATACACAGGACAGTCATTCCCTGCTTTTCTTTCTTTCTTTTTTTTTCTTTATAGACAGAGTCTCACTTTGTCACTCAGGCTGGAGTACAGTGACACCATCATGGCCCACTGTAACCTTAAACTCCTGGGCTCAAGCAATCCTCTCACCTCACCCTCCCTAGTACATAGGACTATAGGTGTGTGCCACTGTGTCTGGCTAATTTTTTTATTTTTTATTTTTTATTTTGTATAGAGACAATGTCTCCCTGTGATCTCAACTGAAGCGATCCTCCTGCCTCAGTCTCCCAAAGTTCTGGGATTACAGGCATGAGCCACCACTCCCAGCCCTCCCTGTTCTTAAATGATAAAATTATAGAATAATATCTTAAAATCAATATGTGGCCACAGCAAAAAACTAGATGGGAATGTCTCATAGACCTGAAACTGTGAAGAATCTCTGAGAAACCAAGACAGGAGATTGGATAGAAGAGGAAAATGGCATCCCAGGACATGTGCAGTAGCTCATCACCAAATATGGCTGATAAAAAAGCAGAATTGATACAGAGTGTGTTCCATATCCAGAAGTGGTAGCATCCAAGAGCCCAAAGTAACAGAATGAGTACCTCAAGGCAGCCAGAGAACTAGGGAACACTCAAGCCTAGCCCACAGCCAGTGAGGTACCCTATTAAACTGCACATTCTGCACATCTCTCACCCTCTCTCTTGAAGCAGAGCATCATACAAGCCCTAAAGATGCTTCTCTCCTTTTCCCAAGTGTAATATAGAAGCAGACATAGCAAGCAGTCTAGCAGAGAATACCAACTACAAAGATATACTTAGAGTAAAGAGTCACCAACATTTGGAGAATGCCAACACTTCAAAAGAAAGGTCATAAACTCCACTACAAAAAACTTGTGCCTGAAGAAATATTTAACAAAACAAGCAGAAAAGTAATTTAAATTGAATTAATGTCTTCTGATATATGAGAGGGGATTGTATTTTTGAAACAGGAACAGGTAGTTTTAAACAAGAACAGGAAAAGAACCAATTACAGATCTTGAACATAAATACAACTGTTAAACTTAAAATCTCACTGAATAGGCTAATTAGCAGAATGGGCACAACTGTAAGGTGATCAATGAGTTAAAGATTGGTCTTTGGCCTGGCTTCCTTAATGGGGGCTAAATGACTATAGAAGTTCCAGATTTCACATCCACATTTTATATCCAGGAGAAAAAAATTTGTATCCCAGAATTCCCAGCAAACATCTCAAGTTACACCAGCTGATTGGATCACCTGTGCTAAAGGAATAGCACATATCAATTGGTTTAGGCCTGGGTTACTTGAACCAATCACTTCAGCAAAGGAAAATGGGATTGCCTGGATTGGCTTATACCACACAGGACCCATCTCTAAAATTGAGGGGTTGGGTCAATCCCCCCTAAACAACATGGTTGTTCCTCATTGTGGTAGAGGTAAAATCAATGCTGGGGAGATGATCACAGGTCTCTGACAATGTTATCTTAAAATGGGAAAGTGGAGGGAATTTTCAAATAGGATTCAATTTACAAAAATATTCACTGAAATTGGTGAAACCCTGCTGATACTGCTGATACTCCAGGGAAGAGAAAGTAGCTCTGATGAAGAATTTTCTTGGCAAAGTCTACACAGCATAAAGCAAGTACAAGTTAGCTACTCAACACTTGGATTATGGGTGGGTTTTATGTTTTGTTGTTGATTTTGCTTATCTGTATTTCTTATTTTTTTCTATTCAAGTTGTATGGTTTTTAAATATTTTTAAAAGCTACTTTAAAAAACAAGATGGGAGAGAGTGTGCTTTACTGATGAGTACTTGGCAAGCCAGCCCAGAGGACATCATTAGCATATGGGTTTTCCCATACCAGCATCACTTAAAGGAAATTAGATTTTAAAAAATAACACTAGAGTCATTCTTTGCTTTAGAAGAAAATTCATCACAAGATGAATGCTTCCAATGCATTTAAAATATGTTCTAACTTATAACAGTGTGCTATATATTTTAGGAACATCTCTATCGCACATAGCCCAATGGCAATTCCATGGGATACCCTGTCTTGCAGATGCTAAAGACTTCCACTAAGCTTAATATATCTCTTCCAAATTTCGCTAAACACCAGTGATCAATGTTCATTTAAAGAGTAATTTCAATAAACCCTCAAAAAGAGTAGGATGAAGAGGGCTTTGAGATTGCTGATTAGAGGCATCTCTTACTCATCTCCTCCACTGAGAAGAACAAAAATAGTGAGTAGATAATTATACTTCAACTAGATCACCAAGACAGAACACTGGAATTCAATAGAGAAGTGACAGGAAACACCTAAAGCAAGGAAAGGAAAGGAAATGAGGCAACCTGCCCAGCCGGAATCAGCTGGGAGCTGAGAGAGACTCCCCCATGTGGTCCACTTTCACCACTCCTATTCAACACAGTACTGGAACTCCAAGCCAGAGAAGTCAGGAAAGAGAAAAAAAAAATAAGAGGCATCCAAGTTGGAAAAGAGAAAGTCAAATTGTCCCTCTTTGCAGATGATATGATCTTTCATTTAGAAAAACCAAGATGCCACCAAAATACTCTTAGAACTGATAAACAAATTCAGTAAAGTTTCAGGATACAAAATCAACATACAAAAATCAGTAGTGTTTCTACCCAACAATAATGAAATAGCTGAAAAAGAAATCAAGAAAGCAATCCCATTTACAATAGCTACAAAAAAAAATTTTTTTAAACTAGTAATATATTTAACCAAAGAGGTGAAAGACCTCTACAAGGAAAACTACCAAACACCCTGGAAGAAATTGAAGAGTACACAAAGAAATAGAAAGACATTCCATGTTAATGGACTGGAAGAATTGATATTAAAATGACCATCCTTCCCAAAGTAATCTACAGATTCAATGCAATCTCTATCAGAATGCCAATGCCATTTTTCACAGAAATAGAAAAAACAATCCTAAAATTCATATGGAACTACAAAATAGCCTGAATATCCAAAGGAATCATGAGCAAAAAGAACAAAGCTGGAGACATCACACTATCTGACTTTAAAATATATTACAAAGCTATAGTAAGCAAGACAGCATGGTATACATATAGACCAATAAAACGGAATAGAGAACGTAGAAATAAACCCACATATTTATAGCCAACTGATATTTGACAAAGCTGTCAAGAACACACATTGGGGAAAGGACACCCTCTTGATACTCCCTTCAATAAATGGTGCTGGGAAAACTGTATAACCATATGCAGAATGATAAAATTGGACCCCTATTTCTCATTGTATATAACAATCAACTGAAGATAGATTAAAGACTTAAACATAAAACCCAAAACTACAAAACTACTAGAAGAAAACTTAGGGTAAACTCTTCAGGACATCAGTCTAGACAAAGATATTATAGCTAAGACCTCCAGAGCACAGACAACTAAAACAAAAATTTAAAAAATGGGACTATATTAACTAAAAAGTTTCTGCACAGCAGAAGAAATAATCAACAGAGTAAAGAAACAACCTCTTGAATAGAAGAAAATATTTGCAAACTACTTATCTGATGGGGGACTAATATCCAGAATATACAAAGAACTCAAACAACTCACCAGTAAAAACAAACAAACAAACAAACAAATAATCCCATTAATAAATGGGCAAAAGACATGAATAGACATTTATTCAAAGAAGACATACAAATAGCCAACATGTATATGAAAAAATGCTGAACATCACTAATCATCAGGGAAATGCAAATCAAAACCACAACAAGATATCATCTCACCAAAGTTAGAATGGCTATTACTAAAAAGGTAAAAAATAACAGATGTTGATGAGGATGTGAAGAAAAGGGAACTCTTATACACTGTTGGTGGGAAAGTAAATTAGTATAGCCACTATGGAAAAAATTATG